>NW_020955634.1:507055-523878 GCF_003031625.1 Empidonax traillii | reverse complement strand
TACAGGGGAAGGATCACTTCCCTGCTCCTGCTGGCCACACTGTTCTTGATGCAGGCCAGGATGCCATTGGCCTTCTTGGCCACCTGGGCACACTGCTGGCTCATGTTTAGCCTCCTGTCGATCAGCACCCCCAGGTCCCTTTCTGCCTGGCTGCTCTCCAGCCACTCTGTGCCCAGCCTGTAGCGCTGCAGGGGGTTGTTGTGGCCAAAGTGCAGGACCCAGCACTTGACCTTGTTAAACTTCACCCTGTTGGAATCAACCCAACTCTCCAGCCTATCCAGGTCCCTCTGCAATGAATAAGCAGCTATTATGACTACTGGAAATTTGGGAAATATGTGGCACTTTTACAAAACATTCCTATTGTTTTGAGGGCATTTGTACAAGATCAGTCGAAACCTAATCCAGTCTCTTGAGGGCTCTCTAGACAACTACCTCCTCTTTGTGCATGTGCTTGAACTTTCTTTCTGGATAAAAGGAGAGTGAAAAAACAAAGGAGAAGATAGTTTTTATAAAAAGTAGCTGAAAACTAAACTCCTAGGAAAGACAGCCAGCTACTAGAGAAACTTACAAAAATCCTTGGTTTAGATGCTGAAAGGGATTTGAGGTTTTCTTTCTTTAAACCATGAGGTCTAGGGATCATGCCTGGTTTCACTGGCCTCTACTGTCATAGGAAGAGGCTCTCTCACCTGTGGGTAGTTCTCAGTCTGGGGAACAATTAACTTTAGCTGACTCTGATATTAGTACACTGGGTAATACACGTTATTATGACATTATCATCAACATAAATATGCATACATTTAACAAAAGAATATGGTGACAATTTCAACACACCATGTGTTTTCTCTGGATTTTCGCCTTGATGCAATGAAAATAATAATTCTAACTTGAATATTACGTAATGTTGAGCAACTTCTTTTGAATGTCAGCAATCTCCTAGAAGACTATGAGAGTTTTTTTTAATTTCATAATCTTCAATAGTGTTGATACTACCAGAAAAAATAAGAAAAAAAAAGCACATGAAGGTTGAGCTACTGGTTAGAACAGGGCAGCAGCAAAACAGTGAGGAGAAGACTATGTCTCCTACCTCATGGTCCTCTCTTATCATTACACTGAAAGTCTGTACACAAACTCTTTCCTAGTGAGAGCTGAGTGTTGATTTTTATATTTCTATGTGAATATAATTTATTATTTTGTCATAGATCCATTGAACAGCTTCTGATGCAAATATATTTATAGCTGAATATGTAATGTTGCACATTAGCTTCACTTCATTGTAATTAGCTGAAGCAATTAAAACTAATAAAAGTGTGTGTCTTATCTTCCTTGAGTTTATCTAACTGCTAGCTATAGTCTAAATAGTGGCATAAACCACTAATAAATTCAAGGTCAAATTATGTTACCTTTCTTAAAAATAAAAAGGAAATGAGCTAGAGGAATTAGAAATAATAGCAAGGCAAAGCTCATGGACCCTAACAAATTTACTGACCTTTATTCTTGAAATGGGTTAGTACTCATTATAGTGCTGTGAATGTTTCCTTAAATAATTTAGATGCCATTTCTTGTTTCTTAGAAGCACTTCATCAAAGTTCTGTGAAGTCAGCAAAGCATGGTCCAATAAGAAAGAAATCAGATAAAGAAAAGCCATAGCTTATACCACATGGTTGTCACATGTGAAGCAAAAACAAAACCATAGAACTTAGTGTAAAATATTAAACATTAATAAATTCAAGGATCAGTTTCTTTTTTCACAGGTGAATTTAATGTAAGTACCTCATCTGAATGAAGTTCTCTTTTCTCACTAGTTATTTCTTTCTAGCTAGAGTAATACCTCCTGAAGTTAAAAGCTTTATCACCTGCAAATGCTAATATGTTAACTAAATTCACTGTATTATTTTACCACGCTTTTTGCATTTGCAAGTATGGTTAATACAAGTTCCTTACTTTCTTGGCAATAATAAAAATCACAAAAAAATATTTCCCTTTTAAATTTGTAGTAATAAGTAACTACAGAAATATTTTGCTATAGCTATTCTTAGAGGTATTGGTAGCCACAGGAAAATATGAAAAAAGCCCAAACCATTTCCTCAGTTCAATAAATCTTTAGATTTTTTCATAATTAAGATAGAAGCCAATATAATGCTGGCAATTTATTGCTTGGTCTTGCTGGGAGGCATAATTTTATCCTGGGGGAGCACATATCTTGGGAAACAGTTCTATTTAATTTGCAACCATAATCAAGTAATGTGATTTTATTTATGTATGAATTTTATTTACAAATGGATTTCAGAAGGATGTGGCTCACAGTCTTGAATAACCACACTGCAAGGGCTTACAACTATTCTTACGAGTAAAATTATTGGGATTTTCTATAGCACTCATCCACTGCTAAATAGCTCAAACTTCCATTATTGTTGCCCGTCACCAGTTTCTGAAAGGCTTTTTACTTTCATTTGCTTTGCTAACCTGAGACTCACAGTTTTACTACACAATACAATAGCTAGCAGTAATTTCTACTGTTGTTTTCTTTAGGCGTTTTTTGCTTTTCTGCTCACACTATTTACTTGTCAGGAAAACACCCCAGTTGTTTTGGATCAGAGATAGCTTGACATTTCCTAGATGTGGACAAAGAAGAAGATATGCTGAGAGGATACTCATTCTAGAGGTTGTAGTACAAGCTGAACTAAGCTGAGAATGCCTCCCTGTTGAACCTTGCTGAACCTTTTTGAGGATGCAAGCTGCTTGTAGTGGTATCTACTGTCAGAAGAAAACCTCCAGAGCAATCTCAAGAGCTGTGCTCCCAGGTGCCAGTGCAAGATGAAGTCCATGGGAACAGGCTGGGCTGGGGTCCTGCTAACATTTAACTAACCTTGGTTGTGACACAGGAGCATTACAGACAACAGACCTGTTTGGCTGGACCAAGATCAGCTGTCCACTGCTGTGCTTTGCTGCCTTTGAAGGAGAATCAGAGCAGACAGAAGTTTCCATCTTTGATCGGCTAGGAGGGGATTTAGATTTCCTGTGACTTAATCCAATCACATCTGCCTAGCAGAAGCAGAGAAGTTTTTTCCATGTAGTCTATAAAATCATCCTGGAAGTGCAATACAACCTGAGAGTAAAGGGGTAAGGGGCTGCAACAGGGCACTGGAAGTTCAGCTTTAATTATAAAGCTTTAGTCATATTCCACTATTACATAAAGGCTCCTCCACACCTAAGAATTTCAAGAGTGGTATTCAAAAATATCACCCATGAGATACTGACTGAGGCATATATTCAATAATTGCTACACTGAAAACATGCAGGGTAATCAGGAAAGGGTTAAAGGCTCTTTGAAATTGAAGAATTGCTCTTAATGGGTGCAAAACTCCATCTGCTTTCACAGTGCAAACAGGGAAAATTATGGTACTATCTATGCCATCCATTTCCTTCTCCTCTGATACATTATAATAACATCTAAAGAAAGAACTAGCCACCACATGGTTTTCTATATTATGCAAACTGAACTTTTCAAATCCTTAAAGAATGTCAGCAAAAGTTGTCAGTCTTGTACACGGATCTTTAGCAGTTCTGAAAGGTGAGACTTAGAACTGCAGATTGTAGGTTAGCTTCTTTCTCTCTCTCTCCCTTCCTTTATCCCTTCCTTTCCTTCTTCCCTGCTCCTTTACCATTATCATTTATTTTCTTATTCCTTTTATTTCTTTGCAATAAGAGGCAGAGCTTTTCAAGACAACATAAAGGGACAATTTTTCAGAGAAATTATCTGGGAGAGCAGAAAATGCTTTTCCCATTTGTTATGCCTTTAAGCAAGTGCTACAAGAAACAAGAGACTTTAACACTATTTACTTCTGCTGAGAGAAATAGTAAAAAATATCAAATGCTTATGGCTTAGTTTTTCCAGGCTTACTTAGCCTGGAATGCTTATGTTGTGTAGCTTTAGTAAATATGCTTGCGTTTCTATCTACACTCATAATGTGCACACGTGAAGATGGACATCGTATAGCATGAATTACAACATCTGGGGTGAAGAACAACTTAGTAATGCTCTGTGTACTGTAAAGGTTGAGCCTCTTAGCCTGTTGAATCACAGTGAACATTGTTTTATATCCCACTTAGGGACAGGAGGATTTTGTTTCCTTTTTAAAGAAAAACACCTGGCCTAAAGGTCCAGAGTTTGAATTTTAACACAGGCTTTTGAACTTTTTTTCATGATTATTTACCTAGAGAGCTATATTCAAATAAAAATCCGTGAATCTGACTGCCTGCTTAGTTCTGGAAATCTTAAATTACTCTCCCAGATTGTTCAGATTGATTCCCAGTTTAGGCATCTCTGAATGTCACTGTGCTTATATCTCTCTATGGGGTATGAGAGCACAATCCAGCTACAGCAAGAGATTCTCACCCTCAGATTCCCAGGGTGACAGTGTCTACCCATGCCTTGGAGGGGGTACCACTGTGAAAGGGCAAATGTGTGACTATGGTCCCAGCAGCCAGACCCAGAGCTTCTCCTCACAGCTGATTGCCTGTTCTGTGTGCTTAAAGCTCTCTTTTTGGGGCTCGGGAATTTTTCTCTCTTAGCTATACAGTCTGTCAGGAAGAGAAGACATCCTCTAGCCTGATACTCTTGGTCTGTCTTTTATTACATAACAGCTGTGGGTTCAAATTAGCATTCGAGAAAGGATGGTTTGGGTATATCAGATTGCTAGTTCTTCAGCCCTCTTGTGGTACCCAGTTTTGTCCCACTCTGTGAATTTTTAGAATTTAGGACAGCAATTGGAAATTTGCGCCCAAGTTTACACATTTGCCTCAACTAAAGACGGCAGAATCTGAGGCCTTCCACCAAAAGACTGAATTAAATGCTTGGAAGTGACTCTTCCAGCCATCCATGTGGGTCTGCTCCAGTTTCCTTGACCTAAAATGATTATTCCTGAATCAGAAACCAGGAATTGAGGAACTATTTTGCAGGTATGCATTGCTTTCTGATTTTCTAATTTCTAATGAAGCACCAAACAGTTTGAGACTGTGATGTATTTATTTTGTGTTTGTAGAGGAATCTACCATACAGCAGAATTTTTACTATAACTGCCTTTTAAAAGCTAAGAGATCTTCTAATTTCTAAATTATTTCAAAGGCGGACTTTTTCTATATCCAGCCAGTTTAAAATATCCTCAGTGGATACTCTTCACTGCCATGTATATCTGGTGTTGAGATATAACAACAAACAAGGTTTAAGAAATCTCAGGCACTTTTATTGACAAACAAGTTTGCTTCACAGACCACAATTTTAGCTTTTTTTTTTAATTTACCGTGAATATATGTTGGAGTGTACAGCATCTGGAAAATATTTGTTTTAAAATTAATAGATTGGTATTGTAAAGGAAAGTTGGACAGAAATTGAAGGTTGTGCAAGTAAAATAACATACATCAACTTCCAAAAACAAAAGGCAAAAGTAGGAAGGAATGAACTGATAAAAGTTCAGTGATTGTTAAAACCACAAATCATCAAATCAACTTTGCAGAGACAAAGAGCTAAGATGATAGCTGAGGTTTTTATTTATGACTAACAACTGCAAAGCAACCTGGTATATGTGTAGACCTGACCACTGGGAGATATCCCCAGCCCTCTTGTCCTATCAGGGCAAGCAACATCCTGCTGCGGGCTGTCAAAGGCAGGGCAGGAGAGGGGGCATGACTAGATTTTGGGATATCTAAGGGGTCACCAGAAGCCTTCCATTCCTGCCAGCAGCTGCATATAACATGCAACTTCTTTTCATTGTTGCTATTCGTATGCAAAGTGGCTTGGTATCTAGACAAAGCTAAAATGTTGCAAGATCCAGAGTATGAAATGGGGTTTTTTTCTTCAGTCTTCCTGAGCTGCTGTGCTGTGTTGCTCCTCAGCCAGCCCTCAAGCTAAAGGTTGGTTGATTTTAAACAAGCAAGACTATTGCAGTAAACAAACACAGTCATTTAATTTTAAACTTTTATAAGGGGATTTACACTTCAAGATTGACCTGACTATCTGATCGCAACAACAGAAAATTCAAGAAGCTTTTTCCGAGGTTCACATGGTTTGTGGTTTCTGGTAATCTAAATGGACATCTTCCAAAAGCAAAGTGAAAATACATTAAATATGGTATTGACATAGAAAAGGAGAACAAAGACCTGGTACATCTCTCCAACAAAGTGCATGGCAAAGGCTCCTTTTAATTCATCAGGAATGGACCACAAATAAATAGTAAGCCAAAAATATTACTTGTGTACTAATACATTAGACTAATTAGACTCATCTGAGACAAAGGAAAAACACACTATTTTATATGGAAATTATGTACAAAGCAAATTACAAATAGTTAATGTCATTATATATTAATTAACTCTTAAAATAATTATAGGTGCATTTCCACCGTTTGTCATAATACTCACAAATTCTGAACAAAGCAAGGAATACAATAGCAACATATGTAGAGTGTATTTCTGCTGGCAGTCAGCATAGTGCTCTGTGCCTGCAGTCAGAGCTGAATCCACCTGTGGCATATCCAGAGAGCCACACTCTGAAGTTCTCTTTTTCCTCCATTTAAAAGTTCTCAGGTGAGAAAGCTCTAGCAATATTAATCCCTGCACTGCAGGGTTGTTAATTTTTACTTAAAAGGTTCCTAAAAGTTTTAAAAAATAAGTTAGCAGTAGTAACAAATAATCTTAAATATTGTGTCTGACCCATTCCTTGAGATTCTGACTAAACAAGTTAAAAATCCTGTGAGACCCTACGTTCCCACTACTATGAACTTGTTTATTCACAACTGGCTTACTTACAGGATGCAATCTTCAAAAACCTCATGCTTGATACTTAATTTTTGTCACTAGTTTGGTACATTATGACATAATAAAATGCTGACCACTGAAAGTCAGTTTGTATATAATTCTGCATTCATTTTGACAAATTATAAACACATGGCCCAACAGATGACTGACTTCCTTTACAAATCTCTCCCTTCTCTCTTTGCATATTTTTCACTGCATACACCAATGGTAGTGAAAACAGTTTTTAAAAGCGCATCCTTCATTAAAAAATTTGACTCTTTTCTATTTACTAAGATACTTAACCATGCTTTCTGTCCTGAAAAAAAAAAATAGTTTAGGGAAACTTTATGATCTGAATTATGTGAGGGTTCAGACATGATGGGTTTGTTTTGTCATATTATTTATGATTCCATGAATAAACAAAAAGGTAGATAAACTAAACAGCTGAAAATCATCTGGCAAAAACTGAGCTTCAGCTTATACTGAAAACTGTATCACTTAGTACAGTTGACAACTTCTGAAGAGTTCTCTTAAATGTTGTAAAATGGTTATTTTCTTCCATGAAGATATGTAACTTGAAGAGGGAACACCAATGTCAAAGTCTGATTTCATGGTGTAGTGCATTCATGGACCTATGTAGACCTTGCCATATTCAAGATTAAGGTTACAGCAGCCAATTCTGTATTGTGAACATTAATAAAACTCAGGAACAGTTCAGAAGCAGTTAATAGATTTCCTTTGGCTGAAAAACAATTGCCACACGATTATAATACTGCAGAGCAGACCTGTGGAGCCCAAAAATATCACATCCATTGGGATTGGTGAACATAAGGCCACAAAGAGAACTGCCTTCCCTTTTTTGCATTTCATTAAAAAGAAAAAAGACAGTTTTACAATCAGAAAAAAATCTATCCCAAATAAAAGGGACAATGATGAGTCTACTAGCCTAAAATGAATACGTTTGTTTGAAGACAAAATATTTCACCACCACAAGGACAGTAAAGCACTGGAGAACATTAGCCAGGGAAGTTGTGCAGTTTACATCTTGGAGAGTTTCAAGATGTGACTAGAAAAATCCCTAAACGACCTGGTCTGAACACAATGCTAAACTTGCTTTGAGCAAGAGATTAGATGAGATGGTCTTCTGAGATCCCTTCCACTTGAAATACTCTGTGATTCACTATTTCTGCTGCTCTTGGATAATCTGGAAATTACTGACAGAATTAGAAGGTGATACCTGGGAACCATGAAGTAAGAGCACTCTCTTAGCTCTCTGTGCCTTCAGGCCTGCACAAGCCAGGAGCTCCTGCACTGCACATTGTTCTGGGAGAATATCATATAATATAATCCAAGGTTTGTATCTTGGACTAGTTAATTGCATAAGCATTTTCCTCTGGTACTTAACTTCACTTAGCCATATGTTGCATATCTGTAATCATAATCATTGCTGCAGGGGATCAGTTATCATTATTTGTACAGTGGCAGCTCCTGAGTGGGCTAGTGATGGCCATAGCCTTATTTTGCCACTGCATTAAAAAAAGTGGGGTGGCCATCTTAAAGAGATAGCAGCCTCAGTCAGGCTTAAAAGAGCGGTGGCATGCAGAGACAGCAACTATGTACACAAAACCAACATCATTAAGAAAAAGTGCTTCTTTAATAATTCACTGAAGCTGAACCTGCAACTAGTGGCTAAAGGAAACATACTACATATACAACAATACTATACACTGTATTCTGGCATTATAGAAGTCATGACTGGCATCTCTAAATATGCACTATCAAAATGAATGTAAACCATCTAATCAAAAAGCAAAAGCATTTATTGGTTGTTGTTTTTAGGAAAAATGGGATAATTTACACTATCTATAAAAGACAGATTAAGGTTTGCAACTATCATGTAGGTGTCCCAAGGCATGATCCAAGCTAAATACACGCAGCTTTCATTCAGACTACATGCTCTTTACAAATTATCACCCATCTTCCCAACAGGTAAGGTGATAGTCCTTATGGTGAAAAACATGTAACAACCAAATAAAACGTCATTATTTGAAGATATCTTCGAACTCCAACTTCCATTCTGACTACATTGCACTGTTTTGTATTTAAGACATTACAACATTAACATAGTTTAGTAACCTTCAACTGCCACCTATCCTGTAGAGATCATGAACCTCCAGGCGAAGATGCACTTGATCAACAGTTTGAGTGTCAAATCTTCAGCACTCTGTCTTATGGTTTCATTCATCAGATGGATTTATCTCTACTTTTGGCAGAGAGATATGATGATAATTTAGTCTCCATTTATACAGATCAACTCAGATCTATCAATACATGTCAATCCAGACAAATACTAATTTTTTTTACTTTTTTTTTTTTTTTTTTTTTTATAACAGCAACGACATGTTTTGGTGAGGTGTTGGGAGCAGTTAGACTAAACATATGTTTAAGTATGTATTCTCCTTCCAGGTTACAAGGTGCTTAAGAGATAAAGTGCTGTTTAAGTGGTCATGCTGCTATTCTCCATTTTTCTGTGCATTTTTGACAGGTCTGTAAACTATGTGTTTAAGAAAGTCCCCTGCCTGATCTTTTGTTTGTTATCAATGCTGTTTCAAACAGAGTTTGAATCTAGAAAACAGAAAACTAATATGTTCTCTGACAACGTCCAAATAAGAAATAGCAAGAACACGTATTTGAAATAATAAAATTTACATTTCATTATTCTGCTACCCTGAGAATGGGGGCAAACTGCCAGTGATAATGGCTATGCACATTTATTTTTTTCCTTCATAACATGAAGATATTAAAATTCAGACTAGCTGAACTAGATTAGAAACCTGATCTAGCTGTGATATTTGGAAAGTCTAGCACTCTTCCTGATTAGACTCTCAGACTGGATCATCACTCTCTGGCACTGTGAAATATGGCATTTATGGTAATGTAAAGTCCTTATTGTTGTGGTGACAAAAAGCATTTTAAGTGACTCACCACGTGCAAGAAAAGAAACAAAAACTTTTTTTTTTTTTTTTTTACAGCCCAGTGCCATTTGTAGATGGAATGTTTGGAATCCAACTTGGGTAAGTATAAAGATCGAATATAGGCACTATCCATGTCATAATTGCAAGCATAACTACAGCAACTCCGATGATGTTAATGCCCAAACCAGCTTTCACCTAAAGAAGAGGAAAAAGAAAGCAGAAACTTACATCAAGATACTGAAGAAAATTTTTAAAATGTTAAAAATCCCCTTTAGGGACTTTTGTTTAAAACTCACCATATCCATAACAGTTAAATGACGATATGAAAATACAATGGCATTGGATGGGTTTGATACAGGAAGCAGGAACGCGAAGGAAGTACACAAAGTAGCAGGTATCAAAATGAAAAGTGGGTTCACGTGAATAGCTTCAGCCTATTGAAAAATAAGAGAGTACAGCTGTCAAGGGATGCATTTGCCAAATTAAATACATAAATGCAGACTTCTTATATTACCACAAGTGAACTGTAAATAGAACTGCTAGTTTAAATAGTAAGAAATAACTTTTTTTAGTAACTCATTTTTTGAGATTGTATCTGAGAATGCTTCAGAGGAGAAAAGATTGTTCTTTAAATTCACGCCTGATGTTTTCTGATTGTAGTTGAGTCCATAAAATAAGGCTATTGCAAAGGCTGCTCACATTACACAGACACAAGAAGGAAAAACACTGCAAGATGATGAAGTTGCATGTCTATACAATTCATAACAGTTCAGTGAGGGATTCAGTTCTGTTTGATGTCTTTATTGGTGATCTGAATAAGGGGATCAAGTGTACCCTCAGTAAAGCTGCAGATGACACTAAGTTGGGTGCAAGTGTTGATTGTGCTGGAGAGTATGAAGGCTCTGCAGAGGGATCTGGACAGGTTGAATCAATGGGTCGAGGCCAGCTGCAGGAGATTCAACAAGGCAAAGTGCTGAATCCTGCACTTGGGTCACAACAACCCCATGCAGCACTACAGGCTTGGAGCAGAGTGGTTGGAAAGTGGCCCAGCTGAAAAGGACCTTGGGGTTGACAGTGGGCTGAACATGAGCCAGCAGTGTGCCCAGGTGACCAAGAACGCCACAGGCATCCTGGGCTGTATTAGAAATAGTGTGACCAGCAGGACCAGGGGAGTGATCATCCCCCTATGCTTGGCACTGGTGAGGTCACACCTGGAGTACTTTGTCCAGTTCTGGGTCCCTCATAAGAAAAACACTGCAGTGCTGGAGCGAGTCCAGAGAAGGGCAACAAAGCTGGTGAAAGGTCTAGAGGGTAAGTCCTATGAGGAGAGGCTGAGGGAGCTGGGGTTGTTTAGCCTGGAGAGAAGGAAGATCAGGGGTGACCTTATTGCTCTTTACAAACCCCTAAAAGGAGGTTTTAGCCAGATAGGGGTCAACCTCTTCTCCCAGGCAACTACCAATAGGACAAGAGGAAATGGCATCAAGCTGTACCAGAGAAGATTCAGGTTGGATGTCAAGAAAAATATTTTCACTGAAAGGGGGTTGTTAAACATTGGAATGGGTTGCCCAGGGAGGTGGTGAGTGATCGTCTCTGGAGGTGTTCAAGAAACAAATGGACAGGGTACTTAGCGCTGTGGTCTAGCTGACAAGGTGGTGATCAAAGGTTGGACATGATGATCTCAGAGGTCTTTTCCAACCCAAATGATTCTGTGATTCTGTGAAAAGAGGATTAACACTTTTTTGAAAGAGAGGGAAAAGGCATAGATATATGTCTAGGCTGGCCAAGAGGAAAATCGACAGAGTAGAAGACAATCAGTAAGTTTTGAAGAAGAAAGAATCAGATCTTTTGATGAAAATGATGAGAAAAAGGGCAGAATTGAGCTAAGGACAGAAGAAATGAGAATTATGTGTAAAGCACATCTATTAGCCCTCTCTTTGCTGACAATCTACACTGTTAACCATTTTTGCTGAAGATGCAGTCCTGAAGAAATTCTAGGAGAGATGTCCTTTTTAAGAGCTTCAGATATTCACAGATAGTAATAACAGCATCGATTTTCATGTATTGAACTGTGCTGGATTTTGATGGGGTAGAGTTAATTTTCTTCTCAGTGGCTAGTATGTTTTAGATTTTTGTTGAACACAGTGTTGATAATATAGAGATGTTTTTGTTCCTGCTGAGCAGTACTTACACAGAGCAAAGGCCTTTTCTACTTTTCTTACTACCACACTGGTAGGGAAGTTGGGAGTGAGGAGGAAATTGCTGGGAGACACAGCTGGGACAAGTGACCCAAACTGACTCAAGAGATATTCTGTACTACATGGCAACATGCTCAGTATATAGAGCAGGGAAAAGAAGGAGGAAGCAGCAGGATGTTTGGAGGGCTGGCATTTGTTTTGCCAAGTAACTGCTATGTGTGATGGGGCCCTGCTCTCCTGGAGATGGCTGAACACCCACCTGCCCATGGGAAGCAGTGAATTAATTCCTTGTTTTGCTTTGCTTGCATATTCAGCTTTTGCTTCCCAGGTCAAACTCCCTTTATCTCAATGCATAACTTTTCTAGCTTTTACCCTTTCAGTTCTCTCTCCAATCATGCTCGTCAGGGAGTGACCAAGCAGCTGTGTGGTATTTGGTTGCTGACTGGATTTAGACCACAACATGAACTTTTATCTAACTTTACTAAATTTTCCATATCCCTTGTAAGAAATACTTTAAAAAACCAAGTATCCAATGCACAAAACAGAACAGGAAAAACCCCTGCATGCCATATTTTATGGAGACTTTTTAAAACTGCTTCTTTAAGCAGCTGTATTATTATATGGATGATAGAGCATATTCTGATTAAAAATAACATTTTTTATACTCACCAAAGGAGATAGTATGGGCAAAAATATCGTAATGGTAGCTGCATTGCTGGCTACTTCTGTTACTGAAGTAACAATAAGACAGGATATCAGGATAATCAACCACAATGGTAATGATCCTATAGGGGTCAGTTTACTTGCTACCCACTGAGAAAGATTTGAAACCTGTGTAAGGAATATGATAACACAATTATGTTTAGCAAGTCATTGTAAGAAAAATTTAAAAAATGGTATAGAACAGACTGTACTCATCTGCTACTTGTAAAATATTTATGTAAAAGAGAAAAACATTGGAAACATTTTCCATATTCCTACCACATATTTTTAAGCCCATTTTTCTAATTCAGTTGTGCCCTATAGGAGCCCATGTAAACTATATTCCATTTATTTATATTTGCACCCCTGAGATGGTTAGTGGAATCTTATCAGAAAATGGTAATATGCGTATATCAGGCTCCATAACCACAATCTGGGTCCAAACCTGCTTGATTTACTTGAGTAACCACTTTGGTTCAAATAAGAGGTACTTCAGTGACATGTGACATTAACCCTAAGGCTTTGGAAATAGTGTGTCTTCACCACTCCTACTGCCATCAGGATTAAATTACATAACACACAGTAGTCATCATTGCCTTGGAAGACAAAGGAAGCTTATTTTTCTGTAAAGCTGTTTTCCGAATGTCTTGAATATTCATCACATTTATCGTGTTCAATATTGCTACAGGATAACTTGCTAAAACAAGAGAATAACTGAATTCACTGCATGTCTCAATTGCTCCTGATGGGGGTCATGCTATTTGTTCAGTATCTTCTATAAATTGCATTACCTCACAGCCGTCTGCCAGTGCAAACCCGCCACCAACAAGAATAGCTATTTCCCAGGGCATGCATGCCTGAAATTCCTTCCAAGTAATGAGTGGAGTGTAACCAAAAACAACTAGAGAAAAAAAAATAATAAAAAAACCACGAATCCCAAACAACATTTAAAAACATATTGACAAGCTCTTGAAATAATCTCTCTGAGGAAGTACTTGGGAAAAATTCGAAGGCAAAAATCTCACCATTATAACATGAAGAAAGTCTCTGATGAAATCAACCTGCACTTCCTGGGACAGATCTTTTGCTAGGGAAAACTGTCACAGCTTGGAGACATAAGAGCTGTAACAGTTTCCACCAGTGGAAGAGTGGCCCCTTTCCCCTCCTTCCCTATGTGGAAGATAGCTGTGGGATATCAATGAGTTTAATTTACTCAGTAAGACTGCACTATTCAGATAGATTGCTGTGCAAAGGCTCTTTCACTTAGGCTCATTTAGGTTCTTTTCTTGCATACTCTATGAACCCCCAGATCTCACTGATTTCAGCAGCACAATTGAATGCATAAAGAGGACAAGCCAGAAGTATACTTTAGGGAATATTTCGTTTTGAAGAGGAAAAATTACATGATAATGAACTAATGTACAATTTTGAGTTTATAGGGTACCTTAATTAAGCAGTAAAATTTTCAGAAAATAAGCCCAGCCTTGCCCCACTCAGTCCCATTTCAAAGCCCGTTGCAGTCAATGGAAAGGTTTCCACTGCTGATGATGGGCTGCAGGCAGCAGGTTCCTGCACAGCACTAGCTCCTGCTGTTCACATTGCATAATTGTTGGCACTGACTTCCAGGCCAGGGATGCTTTACATCCCAGTAAGATTTTATCCTGTACTAAGATTTTAGCGTAATTACTTAACAACATTCCTCTAACCAGTGCAATATGTTATATTTATAGTAGCATCTTAGGTACCTTGTCGTAGTAAAATCTACATCAAAATATACTCAACTGTTTTCTCCATTTGAAGTCCTAGACAATGTTTTTGCTGGAATAATAAAGAACAGGAGGCCTATCAATAAGGCAGCTGTTGAATCCATAATATAGCCTTTATACCTAAGGAAAAGTTAAAAAAAAAAAAAAAAAAAAAAAACCACGTAAATATATATATTCAAGAGGAGAAGGGGAAATGATTGAGGAGGAAGATGGAGTTGCAGAGAAGAGCTGCTGTAGACTTGACCTGAACCCTCTATTTCCCATCCCTTGCACCATTTGGTGTCGTGGAAAGAGGCAGAGGTATAAGAAAAGAAGGAGTCAAGCTGAGCCTGGAAAAAAGAGGGTTGGTGAAAGGGGTTTTGTTTTTTGTTTTTGTTTCTCACCATCCAACTCTATTTTTAATTGGTAATTAAATTAATTTTTCCCATATCAAGTCTGTTTTGCCCATGGTTGAAATTGATAAGCAATATCCCTGTCTTTATCTTGACCCACAAGCTTTTTGATCTTATTTTCTCCCCTGTCCTGATGACAAGGGGCAGTGAGAGAGCAACTGGGTGGGCACCTGGCAGACAGTCATGGTCAACTCATCACATCTGTAGAAATATTTGGTTCAGTCGCTCTAAATGCATAAATAAGCATCTTGAGTAAGCATGTGTTATTTTGCCACACAGAAAGGGTGACATTTTTGTAGCTAAGAAAAGGCAACAGAGCTAAATTTTCATCCTCCTAAGGCTCTCATTACTAAGGTCATAGTCACAAGGGTCATATTTGTTTTGATCTCTTCCAGTGCCTAAGAACTATTTGCACTACTGTTTCTTAAACTGATTCAACATCCTTCTAACTTATACAGAGCACCCCTAAGATCAGGCAAGATGCTAAGCTGAGCTCTAAGGACATTTTAACACATCCATCTGAGTCTGTTACAGACTGTTAGATGGTGCCATATTCCAGCCTGTCTTATAGTCATTAAAGATGAATAAAAATTTTACTGAAGAAAGTTAAAGCAAACATTTTCTTTTGTTATTTTTTCTATTTTCTGCAAGTTCTTCTGTAAGATTTTCTGAACCAATATACCAATATATTTGTTTCCTTAGCCTCAGATCATATGCTTTTCTAAATATACAGCTACAGTAGGTCCAATAATAACTTCCCGGCAGATCTTCCCAGCAGTTTAATGTTTTGTACTAAATAAGGTTTTTTTACTGAAAGGCAAAATTTCCTCATGGTTTTATGCACAAATGTATAACCTGATAGATCCCTTTGTTTGATTAAATGAAATTCAAAAAAAGCTTAATATGCATAGTAGTACACTGACACCAAAACCAGCATAGTTTTAGCTAACATTGTCACAAAATGAAGCTGCCATAGAAATTGAAGTGATTCTCTAATATTTTGTATCTCCTGCTTCCTAGTGTCCGCCTGTATAGAAAATATATTCTGGAAAAAAAAATATATTGTTATGGTTATATAGTCAGAGGGTTCTGCCTATATATCACCCTTATCCTAGGACCAGATGCACTGGGTCTAAAGATCCAAAATCTGTTCCTCTAGGATCCTATCCTGCATTCTCTTAAGACTTGCTAGGACTTCTGAAGGCAAGATCTAGATACAGAAACAATTCATGCTGCTACTTTCTTCTAGGTAGCTGCATTTTCATAGAATGGTTGAGTTTGTTAAGGGACCTCGGAAGGTCATTTGTTTCAACCCTTCCCTGCTCAGACAGAGTCATCCAGAACCAGTTGCTCAGGACTCTGTCCAGACAGTTTTTTAATATCACCAAAAATGAAGACCCCACAACCTCTCTTGGTTGCTATTACAGGTAAAAAATATTACATGATGTTCAGGACTCCTTTAAGTGTCAGTGCTTGCCCTTTGTCTCTCATCCTGTCAGAGGGCACCCCTAAGAAGACCCTGACTCTTTCCTCTTTACTCCATACCTTGTGGATTTAACCATTGTCGAGATGACCCTGCAGCCCCCTTCCTTCAGGGGTCGTTCCTCCCCACCTTGCACTTACACTTCACACTTAATGCTTGTTGAACTAGGGAGGTGCAATTTTTTGCTCACAAAACTTAGTATTCCTGATGCAAAACACCATTCTCAAAAAACCTGCTTGGGACACACACAGCATCCTACCATTAGTCATACTGTTATGAAGATACACACATCATGCTATTCCAAACAGAACAAGATAATAATTTTTCAAAGTACATTTATCCAAATTGTAATACAATTGCACGTACAGCATCTACCTGTTTATAAGACTGCAAATCTTATTGTGGTATAAGAAAGCAAAAAGCCTGTTGATTCAGGAGATCTCACATGACTGCAACTGAAATCATTGTAGAGAACAGGGCTCTGGGCAAAAATACAGAGTGGTCTTGTATTAGGCTTA
>NW_020955634.1:348052-506489 GCF_003031625.1 Empidonax traillii | reverse complement strand
GATTAAAGGGTGGGCTCAGTTCCGCGCACACTGTGTCTCACCTAAAAAATCCAATGCGCAGGCTGGAAGGTGGAAAGACCTTCCCCGGTTCTTCGTTCGCGAAGAGACTGGCCATTATATTAATCTAAGGAAGAGGGAGGGAAGCCCACCTTGCAGAGATCAGCTGTAACCAGCTGCAGCCCAGTGTTGAGCTTGACTGTTTCTTAAAAGGTTCCTACAGACTTGGCCAAAGGCCACCCTGGAACTCATCTAATTGAAGCTAATACTCTACAGCCTGGAATCAGGCCAGGACATAGAAGGAAACTGCTATAGCAGAAATGATATGTGATCCTATGCTGTCAACAGATGGGGAGGAAACAGGCATTTTTAGCCTGTGCTGCTCTCTGTATTGTTATACAATATTTATTCAAACATCCTACTGTTTGCTCCCAGGGGAGGTAACAGGCACAGGGCAAGACAGCAAAGGAAGGATTAGTCTTTAATAGATTTACAAATTTTTCTGGTAAAGGTAATTTATTTTTGAAAGACATCTGATGAAGCTGCTAAAAATGAGCTCTACTCAGCACTGACACAGCACAAATGTGGATTAAAAATTGGCTGACATTACAAAAAGTAGCTTAAAAAGTGGGAAGGTATCATGATTAAATATGAGTATTCTGCCGGGATTTCAAAAATATCATTATTTGCATTAAAGGGATATTCAGTAACTTGTGAGGATGCACACGGGGCTGAGAACATGAACATGGGTGATCAGAATGATAGGAATTTCTTTTTTTGAAGCAAAACTTGGAGTATTTAATTTAATTTGTCAAACAAAGCTTATAAAGAGATATGATTACCTTATACATATATTTTTAAAACAGCAATCACAGAAAAGTTTTTAATCGAACAAGAACAGGTAGCTGGAAGTTATAGTCAGACAGAAAGCAGGTGTGAGTTTGTTTTTGTTTAGTTTGACTGTTTTGTTTAGATATGACTTAGCCACCAGGATAGACTATCAAGGAAAGGAGTAAATTCCAAAATCCAAGGAACATGGGCTTTGCCACTCTTACATCAAGACTGGTTTCTTTCTGGAAATTCATATTCTAGTAAAATAAATATCTACCGGGCTTAACACACAGAGCAATGTAGCTCTTCTGACCTTCAGCATATTAGAATAAAGGATCAGAGAAGCCTTTCTGGTATACTGGTGTAAGAGCTGGAGAGTGATATGATTCCCAGGTAATCACTCACTGGTGTGGGACAGTCTCATAGCTCTGATATTGTGACTTTTCATGAGGTCAAAGCTCTTTTCAGGTGACAGAACTCCCTGAGGCCTGCTTGAGACTGCAGGATATGATCCTATGGAAAGCAAGTACTATCAGATTTCTGTAAGGGTGGAGACAAGTTCTTTATACTTGTTTCCCACGCCATAAACTTAAGAAAATTGTGTGCATGCCTATCTGCGCCCCTAAATCCAGAACACTGAACAATTTTGTATGCACGGGCCTTCAGGAGCAAGTGTGCAAGAGATATGAGCTACAGTTCATTGCACTACTAGAAGCCCACAGATGTTGCATCACAGTGACAGAAACACAGTTCCCGGGATTTGATTTCTTCTTCCTGTTTCTTTATTGTGTTTCTTTGTTTTGGTTTTTTTTTGAAGAAGATGGCTTGCTCCCAGTCGCACCTGCCCTAGATCCTTACCCCACTCATGTATCTTAGCTGAGTTTCTGTTGCTCAGAAAGTATTAACCTAATTGCCTGGGTTTATGCCTCTTAATATAATGGATTAATAAAGGAAAGCTATCTAGAAATGCACAAGTTGTGAATAGTAAGAAATGCTTTCTTTCCTCTGAAAGGGTGTAACAGAAGCTTTGTTTCTCTTCAGACTACCTCACGCATGTTATAACGCAATTATATGATTCAGCCTAATGTGACATGACATGTGCTTGCATTCCCTTCCAAGGAAAACTTTAGAGGGCATCCATGAAGTAATGTCCCTGTGAAGAACCTGTAACCATGCTTATTTGGAGAATGTTCTGTATTTCCCTGCCAGTGAAAAAGGTCCTCAGACAATGGTAACTAGCTTCAAATATGAATATGTGGCTCTCTGGACTGAAAAGAATAATTGGAGGCATAAGTCCCATGTTTGGAAGGTTGTTTACAATGCCTGTTTTTCAGTATCAGATGTAGCTCTTTAAACAGTGCTCAATGAGCACTAAATGTTAATATGAAGCAGAAAGAGAAGCCAAGCCAGCCTGATTGCTTAGCTAGCTGATTGATTGCTTGATTAGGTCAACACTCCAAACCCCCTTCAAGAATACAGTGTTTCATATGAGACAGTGATCATCAGCTCTGCTGTTGTTATGGGGGAGAGGGTAAATGTTCTTTTGCAATTTTTTGATATTTAAAAGTAAATAATTTTAAAACAATCTTAGTTTTTAATATGATTTTTAATGACAATTTTTGCACAAAATAATTTTGCTTTACCCTTTATATCTTTGAAGTGCTACAATTATTCCTGGTAACATCCTCTCCCAGACTTTCTGGAAGAGCACTGGGGAAGGTGTTTAAGTGCATGAATGGTGGAAATATATTTAAAGAGAGAAAGCATGATGGATATGGGTTCACATTTCATTTATGACAAACACACAGGAAAACAAAATTGAAAATTACATCCTAGTCCAGCACTGGCCTTTGGGGCATCCCATAATAAATGTTAAGTCCATAAGGACCTAAACAGGTCTAAATCCTCCTTGTCCCAGTCCTGCAACTACTTCCCACCACTCCAGAGCAAAACTCAGACCTTTATCACAGAAAAAAAAGAATTGAAGTTACAGGAAGTATGCAAGAGAAAGGGAGATATCACAGTATTATAAATTCCCATAAGACTGACTGATTACTTAAGGAAAAAAATCCAGGTGATCCTGGGGAACTTGAAGCAGAAAGCAAAACAATGTAATAGTGCTTGGCTTTTTGGTGGTTAGTTGAACTGTGATGTTGTGGGAGTTATGTGTGAACAGAAAGTAATTTATAGCATTAATTTGAGCTGCTGCAGCAGGGGATGTTGGCCTGTATGCATACTAGTGGGGCTGTCACTAAGTGCAGGAGATCAAAAAATTCTAATCAAAGATTTATTATTGAAATTTCACATTTGATGAGGAAATGGGATACTGTAACATTAATCATTATGTGTTCTTCCTCACCAGATTAAGTCTAAAACCTAGTCATAATCCCTCTTAGGAAGCACTTGATTTTATCCTGAAATGGGTTTAATACATTTCAGCTACTGCACACATGCATATATGAAATCTCTAGAGTTTGTCTATACAGTATGCACTACAAAGATTTGCAACAACTTCACCCTGGAATATTTCTGAAATATTGAAAATATTTTAATTTGTGAAAATTGAAAAGAAAGGAAGGTATGTAGTTAATACACAGTACAGTTCTTGCTGCTGTATCAAAAGAGACCACTTACTTTGGGAAAAGTGAAGACCACCCTGGGATGAATCCAGGATCTCTGGTGAACCACAGAATGGTCATTATAATGAAGAGGACAAGTGTAACAATTTCTGGGTAGCTATAGCAGAAACAGAATGAGTTATAATTTTCCTAAATTCACAGTTGTATTTAGTAGCTCTTGTTTGCAGATTTATAGTTTGAGATACCTCATTGGTCCAAGTTTCTTATACTCCTCCTGAATCACCCGTGATGAGGCCTCTTCTCTCGCTGTTTTCTTCTTGTTGCACTTGAACATGTTTTTAAAACTGGAATGCAAAGCAGCAGTATTGGATGATGAACTAATAGTGTATACAGAAGAAAAACAAAAACTCTAACTTTTCTAATAGCAGTTACCAATAGCACTTTACAAAAGGAAAAATGTCACTTTGCAATGCAGTATCTCCCATTTAATTATCACACTCCAAATTGATCACATAAGAATTAAAAAAATCCAGTGGGAGGTTGACAGAGGCTGTAGCAAACTGTGTCCTGTTCTTGACTAGTTCATTTGCCCAGGAAGGATGAAACTTTTATCATGGAGACTAATTGAAATAATCAAATATATAACCTGGCTATTTAATGAAAGTCATGTATGACTCTGCTTTACTTTGGTTTAGAATGAAACAGTTTGTATCACATGAGTAGCCTGCAGAATATTTGCTGCAAGCTAGGTTTTCATTCCTGGCTTAGACTCTTTTTCAGTGATAAAAAGAACATTACAAAACAATCAAGAAAAATGACAATCAAGAAAAAGGAAAGAATATATGTTCTCATATGTTAGTGAACTTATGGAGAGCAAGGCTTTGAAGAATTAGTCCAAAAGAAGCGTGTCCTCTTCAAAACCATAAAAGCCCAAACTCTGTGGAAAAACAACAATCCTACATACCACCACACATAAACTTAGAAAAAGTAGGAGTTTTTTACTTCAGATTTACAAATATACTAATTCAGTTTATAACTCAGATATTGGTAAAGTATTCAAAACAATCCCTGACTCCACCAAAGGGGCGTATTCCTGACTGTGAATCTTCCAGTCAGACCAAAATGTGTTCATCTGTCTTGCAAACATGCACTATTTAATGATGACTCATTTTTGATACCGACTTTTTACACTGAGCTAAATAGTCAAGGATCTCTATTTCAGAAAATTCTTGTTCCACCCAGAGATTGTCATACAAATCAAGGACACGAAATCACTGTTGCTGCATTTTCTTCCTATTGAACCTGTTAAACCTAGATGCAGCATGTACTCCTGGTGCAAAATATCAGTTACCTTTAGTCTTATTGATTATACAATTTACTTACTCAAACCCAAGAAAAAGCCACTGGAGCCAGACCCAGGAGAGCAGCAAAATAATAACTGCGATGGGGAAGGACAGGATAAACCAGGATCCGAAATTGATGCACTGGCAACCTGGGTAACGTCTGGATGAAAGTAAAAAACCTACTCAGTTCAGCTTTGCAAAGGAATGAAGACTTGTGAGAAGTGCCAGAACGCACTGCTGCAAGACAGTGTTTCTGGCTGGCAGCATGAGGTGTCCTCTGGTATCCTCTTCCCTCGCCCTCCCAATCTTTTCCTTATCTTCGTGAACTACATGACTACAGGAACTAGGTGTGCCAGTTATTCGATCACTGGATCAGCAACAGATCTAGAGATCTGACTCAGACTGAGGTGTGTCTAACCTGAGTTCTGAAGGCAAGGGAGAGCCACTTGTCAATCAGCATTAAGGACCATTAGTACTACAAGGAAACAGAATCTGAAAGAAAACAGTTCTATGAGATGAGACTTTAGCACAAGAAAATATACTCAAATAACAAAGCTTCCAATGAACATAGAAGACAACAGTGGAGACTTGTATTTTTAAAACTTCTGTAAGCAATGCAAAACTGATTAAAATCAAAATTGTTATTACTAATTTCCAGGAATGTTCATCTGCTAGTTGGATTATCTCTCCAGTCACCTTGTCTCTTTGAGGCTGTCTCAACCTACTGTTCACAGATGTGGGCCATTCAACCAGAGCTCTCCCTGCCATGTGATTTTATAAAAAAAGGAGAAATGAGCTCTAGTTTTCTGAAAGAAATTATTTTACTCTTGAAGGTGAAAGATGCCAGAGAGTCAAATGCCTTTTTCACAATTTACTTTGTGAATAGAAATTACTCTTCCTTTGAGCTCCTCCAACTCTACTGAGTGAGCTCTTAATGCTAAAGTGAGAAAATTCTAGTATCCTTAAGCAGCCTTTCTCCTTGACGCAAAAAAATCAGATAGAATGGAAATAAAAATTTCCAGACAGTGTCTAATGATCATTTCTGATTATTAGCCAACCTTTTGTATTTCATGTCTTGCTAGAAGGAAAACAATTTTGATGGTTACATAGGTTTTTGAGCCTGTAAATGCTTATCATAAATGCTCTCTCAAGTACTGTGCACGTTTTAGGTCTGATCTATACTTACTATGATGCTTACACATATTGCAAATAGAGTACTAAGAGGGACAAAACCAAAAGTCCAATCCTCTTCTTGAGGTAACGCTTTAAATTGCAGCTGTACATAATGATGAAATAGTGAAAGTGGAACAATAAAATCATTGTGCAGTTACATTATTTATTAATTACAGGGCTATGTACCTTTTATTGCATGATTAGGCATATCAGTTTTCGAATTTAACAATTGCAAGATAGAAAAAAATCTTACATAAGCATAACAATTTAGCATTTCATAACTTGCTAAAGTGTTTATGATCCTTCCTGTAACATGTGCAATGATTTCTTATTAAGCAATAAAACAAGGTCTTAAAAACTTTATGCTAAAAATTCAAGTCCATTACAATATGTTAATTTATTGTGGTCAGGTTCCACAGTAATTTTGTACAGGGCTGAATATTTGTGTATTTCTGGCAATCTGAATATTGCAGTTGAGTATTCTTCATCTCCAGAGTAAATATTCCTCAGGTAAACAGAACAATCAGTTTAAATGATCTTTAAAAATTATCTATTATATAGTCCTGGTTGAATTACCTGCTGTTGGATTATCTGCTAAAGGTCTTGCCTGAGGCAAGGATGGACAGGACACACTGAACTGTTTATTTTCTAGACCTATTTTCTCTGGAAAATGAAAACACTACAAATGCAATCAATAACTGGTCTTTACCATTTTGCTATGTGCAATACAAAATAGCGGGGAGGAGGGTAACAAAAAGATAGTACTTTGTTATATTCTAGTTGAAAATTAGAGTATGAATACTTCTGGCAATAAATAGTTTGCAGGAAAAAAAAGGTTCAGCAAGAACCATTGGTTTTTCAAGAGCTTTGGAGTGAAATCTGCGATTTTCTTTTCAAAGCAATTTTACTAAAATATGAGAAGGAATATTAAAAAATGCTTTGGAAAACCTCAAAACAAGGTGTTCCATTGAATGCAAGTTTCAGATTGGCTTCAAATTATTTTCTTTTTCACTTATCAATGAACTTAAATTCCTCATTTCAACAATGCTTAGCCTTTTGTAAGTCTCCTGATGGTCTTTGCTAAGCAGACCCAAACTTAACCTCTGCTTCAAGTAGAAATGAATAACAGTTCTTTACAACCTAATAGTGCCTGTCCTATTCATGCCAAGCAGCACCCTCTTCCTCAGACAAGCCTATCTTTTTCCATGCAGCTACTCAAATTGTAAAGTACTACTTAACCAAAGAATGACTGTCTTCTTGCATGCATTGGCAGATCACTTATAACTTTTCTCTGTGTAAAGCAAATACAACCATGCAATTTCATTTTCCCTCTTTAACAAATAATTTTAAAAAGCAATAGGATCAAGTAATATCAAATCAAAGGGTAAAGTTTCTAATGTGTTTTAGGGGAACCATGTGAGAACTCAAGAATAATGTTAGAAGTCTGAATTAAAATGAATATAAATAAAATAGTCTCTTACGAGTTGAAGTGCTCACTAAAAATCAGATTAGTCGATGTTCCTGTGATGGTGGTCAGCCCTCCAATGGTAGCAGAATAAGCAATACATAAGCACATCACTTTGAGAATTCCATTGCTTTTGTTCTTTCTGCCTTTTCTCTCTGCTTCAGCAGGTGGTAGGTTCTGCTTAGAAAGTGTATACACCAATTAATATATATGAAGGGCTCATCATGAGGCACAAAAATAGGATTCAAGGATGCCATAGAAGAGCCAGACAATTTGCTGGCAATATAGCTGTAAGCAGTGCGACTTGGTTTGCTGTTATAGTGGTATTGCAATTATTCACACGAAGGAAAAGGTGGAAGAGTCAAATTTTGAAGTCCTTTTCCTGATCTGTCTCAGTCTCTGCTGAGACCAGAACTTCCCTTATATATACTGATATATATACACATCATATATATCAGCTTTGTACTCTGGTGAGGTTGGTTTAACTTGTGTACAGTACACTGGGAGCACAAAACCACTAATGACAAGATTATATAAGCAAACTATGCGTATATGTGTGACTACACATATATCTCTTATTCATATGAAACTAGATTCATTGCTACCTGTGCCATGTTAGGTGTAGCACAGAGAAGTGAGATTTAGGTTAAAACTAAATTACACTGTGTAACAAAAAGACACCTTAAATACCTGTTCCTTTCCTTTTTCATTTTCATTTTCAACTGTGCACACAGTACTAGCCACATTGTTGTTATATCTGGAAAAAAAAAGGCATGTATTGTAATAAACATATTCTATTTTGAAGAATTCTTAGAGTAGAATTTAGTAAACTAATAACAATTACCCATTAATTTGTTTTTCTTTCCACTCAGTGTTTTCACATTCTCCAATGTTTTCTGTAAGACAGTGATGCAAAGATAAATAAGCAATTCAAGGAGCAAAACTGGAAAGACTCCATCAGCATGTCCCATTCCATGCAATCACTTCACATTGTCCCATGAATACATTTGGAAGTACCAGTCCGAAAAAAAAGTTGAGTTGTGCCCTGTTCCTTCATGACTCCTATTGCCCAGAATCTGAATCTTTTAACGAGGAGAAATCTGTCTAACTTATAATCCAACTGTGTGGGAAAACAGTCTAGATTTGTTTGTTCTCCTAACGTTACCTTAAAAGAGGTCTTTTCTTGTGCTAACATTTAACCCTCAGTGTACCTATAGCTTGCAGTCATATTTCTTTTCAGACATTTTACTAGACTGAAAAGCCAGCCTTTCCCCTTCTCTCCTCCTCTCATGAAACTGCCATCTTCTGCACCTGGTCAGTTTTAATCAATCTTTGTGAACATGAGAGAGATCACACGTGGTATTCCAAGAGGAGCGTCACAATGAAGCATGCAATGATGACAGTACTTCTCCAGCCGTTTAATTGTATTTCATGTGTTGGTTACTGCTGAGTGAGGGCAGGCAAGGACCGGAGCTGCAATGCGTGCCTACCATCCAGCTCCAGTGCTGGGTTGATGGAGCCATTAGAGCAAGACATCTCCAATGCATCAGCTTCTGCTTCGGCTCTGATGATCTGCTGAGCTACAGCCTCTACAATTGGCATCACCATGGCAGCAGCAGAGGTGTTGCTGAGCCACATCGACAAGAAAGCACAGCTAACCATGAAACCCAGCATAAGCCTGGAATAAGAGAGAAGAGTCTGTGACTGCTACAGAGAAACCTCCTATCACCAGTCTATTTAATATAAATGGAAAACTTTTTCAACATGAAGCTTGAAACACTAAACATTTAAAGTTTGTAACTGATTTTTGATGAAGTTTACAAATTAAAATGATCTTGATCAAAGACACTGAAATTACCATATTTCAGTGTTAAAGGTTCAAATATCTTGTAAATTGAAGCAGAAGCAATAATGTTTATTTACAGATTATACTGTATTTGAATCATCTTTGAAGAAAGAGCACCATACATGTCATGAATTCAAATGAGAGGTAAAATTGCTATAGTGCTGATGCTATTAATCTTGTACTGTACAATCCAGGTCAAACCCCTGGAGCTATCTCTTAGGCTGTAAGTCCTCTAGATACAAATCCAGTTGTTGTGGGAAGAAATATTAACAATTCAGTAAGTGGTACTTAGTTCTTAATCAGAACACCAAGCCAGACACAGGGATTATTGACGCTTCAATAAACATTTTCTTTGATATTAAAAGAGAAAGGGAAGGTCATTAAAATGCCTTAGTCTGATCTTGGTGTAACTTTTTCTAAGTTTACTACAAGTAGGAATTGCATCTGTGCAGTGCAATTCCTGACTGCACTGATGCAATACACTGAATTGTATCAATGACTGAAAAATCAAACATTTCATGTCATATCTGGACTGTAAATTTAGAATACAGGCCGCAATGTCATTTTATTGCATTTCTTGGAGTTGTGAATGCGAATAGTCATTTTGACTTCCTGTTCCAAGGTGCAGTCATTACCATTAAACACCTGAGATTGACCCCCACCTGATTACAACCTTCTTTCAGGTACTCCAGCGCCCCAATGTCTGTCTTGCAGTGAGGGGCCCAAAACTGAACGCAGGATTTGAGGTTTGGCCTCACCAGTGCTGAGCACAGGAGGACTGGATCACTGCCGTGGTCCTGCTGGCCACTCTATTTCTGATATATATTTGCTTCTCCAGAAGAATGCATAATGCAAAATCCAGAAGTCTCCTGCTATTCTACTTTCACTGCTGCACCCCTATTATGACCTCTAATGCAGAAGTCTCCGCCAGTGGTATCTCTGCCTTGGGCAGGGTGAGTCTGCAATGTACACGGGCTGATCAGGGCCTGCTGTGAGCAGCGGAGGATGGCTGGTGCAGAGAAAAGCACCACCACTGCCATGGGTACCCCCAGGGAGCAGCAGATGCTGAAAGGTGGGTAGATTCTCTCCTCCAAAGATCATCTTATCATAATCTTGTTATCCCTTTGCCATGATCAGGAAATGTGATGAGCTAGTTATGAAGGATACTGCTTCCTCAGGGTTACGATGCTGTCTGTGGAGTTTCACAGCCTATTCTGAGTTGGAAGGGACCCGCAAGAATCATCAAGTCCAACTCAAGTGAATGGCCCATACAGGGATCAAACCCATGGCTGTGGCATTATTAGCACCCTGCTCTAACCAACTGAGCTAATCTCAGGAGTTACTCTAGGTCTCCTCTGTAGCTGGCTGCAGGTTAGATTGCCCACAGCAAGTTCCCCAGCAATGTTCAGTTTAGCATGGCACATCACCCACCTGTGTTCTCCCTTTCAAGATTTTGGCCAAAAGGTGAGAATTTAGGAGTGATTAACAAAATAGAAGTTAAAACAACTAAATCTACATAGCTCAAGAATACAACCAAAGATAATGGAGGGAAGCAGAACAGGATTGTAAGGAGCATTTTGTCAAAACAGGAAGCTACCAGCTATCAAAAGATGCAGCATCTAAACAAAATACATCTGATATTTAAAATTAGGTCAGACAAATCATTGAGGAAAAGAAATAATCCAGCATTTCCATGGGGTTTTATTAGTTAGACCACCTAAGAGGCATCTCATTTTTTAGACCTGGGGTTTCTGGTTTTCTGACGATTTGGTTCCTGTCATTTTCTGCGTCCTGGCAAGGAGTCACGAGCATTATGTATTCTGTAAAGTCAAATTTGCTCTACAGACTTTATCTGCAGCCTTACTGGTGTGCTGACAGGTGAATCTGTGGGCCTAAACCTTTTCTGCAAGTTTGTAAAGCAAGCAAAGAGTTTTCACTTCATAAGATATATGATGATAGTGGGTAAGCAGAGAGCGTGATTCCGTTTCCCTCATCACCTTATCCAGATGGGGAAGTTCTTCTCCTTTGACATTTTTTTTCATATATAGACAAAGGAAAAAAACATAAGTAAAAACATTGTGCTTAGTGTGTTTTTCCTTCCCCATCACATGTTTAGTTTTGTGATTTTTTTTTTCCTCACTGTGTATTTGAGCTCTTCTTGTATGAATGTCCAGAATTTTGAATAGGAACGTCCAGAATTTTGAAAACACTATTGAAATAAAAATTAATAATCAGCATAAACCAGTTTTCATGTTGAAGGTGTTGGATATGAATGTTCCAAACACCATCAAGAAAAAAGAACCCCTATATTATTCACAAATTAACCATTCTTTTTGTCCAGAAGGATCCTTATGAACTGAATCACTACAGGGAAACTTTCAATTAGGAGCTCAGCAAAATACTAAAGTGTCACCTGCAAATCAATCATATCAAGTCAAATATCTACTCTGAGTAGAAAAGAAAGTCTGAATTTCTTTTACTGAAAAAGCACTAGGCAACTATTTCTGGAATACATAGATTTCCACAAGGAGTATTGTCCTTAAGACATTGTTTAGCACATACCATGCAGGGTTGACACCCACCAGCATCACCATTCTTAAGGCCACTCTTTTGTGCAAATTCCATTTTTCTGTTGATGTTGCCAAACAAATTACTCCAATCAGCAGCAGATGAAAGTCTTTAAAATAAGCAGATGCCACCTGAAATAAAAAAACAACAAAAAAACAAACAAGACCCAAAAAATCCAACCAACCATAAAAAAACAAATGAAAAAACAACCTTTTTTTTTAACTAAATGCTGAATTTCTGTTAGTACTTGGTATTATCAATTTAATGGACTAAATAACCAATGAAATGTTGCTTTTATTGCTTTTGTCATCTATTCAACAAATACAATAACAACTTTAAAAGTAGAGTATGAGTATCTGTGATGTCATCACTTTGACATGATGTATTTTGCACATGGGGTTGCACTCAGCATTTTGCGTGGGGTCATTAGTGTGACATCTCACCTTTGTAACCTTAAGATATTTTATATCTAACTAGCATTTTCCTGTTGACTGGCATCTTAGCACTGAAACGTAATATAGAAAAAAGTGTTAGAGAAATATGAACAAGTCCTGAGGACAAAGCATGTAAGCAAGTCTTGAGGCAGAACTACTGTGATTGGCACTCCATGGATTAGCCTGACAGGTTTCAACATTATGCATTTCCTTCTTTGAAGTTTTGATCCTTGATATCCACAATATAAATGAGAGAAAAAAAAAGATTTACCTGCTTGGATCCCATTATACCAAAAAATGGGAACATAATGGCAGGGAGCAAAGCTGAAACAGCCAGTGGCAAAGCTTCTGTTAGCCAAAAGATGGCAACTACAAACAATGTGTATGCACATTCTGCTTCCTAGAATACAAAAGGTACCAACAAAAATATGAGTTGATCATCCAGGGGAAAAAATCACAGCTATGTCAATAGAGAGATTCCCCCCACCCAGAAAAAGTAGGAGTCAAGGGACCTGAATTTAGGGTACTTATTGTGTGACATTGACAATCCTGGTAAGATATAAAACATAGGCTATACAGCAGTTCCCAATTTTATTTTTTTTTCCTAAGAGATAGTGAAATTATTTCAATTCTACCACTTAGGAAAGGTAGGAAAAAAGTCAGCTGCCTAATCCTTCAAGGACAATTAATCATATAGGTTATTCTGAAGCATTCTCAGGCCATGGAGTACCATAAATCACAAACACAGTCTCTATGCCAGCAAGCCTTTAAGCCTCTAGAATAACTCACAGTCAAATTTTGTCTCTCCTGTAATCAATGAAGTTTTGTCATCAGTATTATTAAGGTAAAGATATAATCTAATAAAAGAGCTTTGTGCAAGACTGACAAGAAACACAGCTGTTGTTTTTAACACTTGTAATTTTAATGACTTTTATTTAAACTCCTGAAAAACAAGAGTTTTTTCTTTTTCTTTTTTTTTTTTGCCCAGGAGAATCTTTTTCAATTCTGCCTGTAAAATGCAGCCACAGCCCAATGTAATGAGGTGAAGTAAGTCTAGTTTTTTCTATAATCCTAGAAGCTTCTTTTGTGTGTTTTTGATTTATATTTATGCTTTTAAGGAAAATGGCTTGGAGCTTTTTGTGACACTAGTTAGGGTGTGAAACTACCCAACAACAGCACAGGTGATTTGTTCTAGGAAAGGGGAAAGCTTAATGATGTGGCTCTTGGAACCTTTGACTGGTAAAACAATGTTAAATCAAAGCCAATCAGCTATAGCTATCATTTATTTTTTGAAAGAAGTTTTTTTTATGTATTAAACAATTTGAAAATGTCAACAGTCACCTAGCAAATGTTCATCTCACTTAAGTCCTACCACACTAAGAATTTCCTGTGAGTTTCCTCTTGAAGAGGAAACTGAAATTATGAAACTGTGATGTGAGTGTGAAGCACGTTGCTCTGTAACCATTATCTGTGATGCAAGGACTTCTGAAACTAACTTTTATGTATTGTCATACGTGATATGTATAATACACGTGATAATGCATCACAGGAGAATTCTACTGACATCAGAGCTATAACAAATTGAACCATAAACAACATCTTTGGATAACTATTTCATCAGCTTGGAGTTGTCACAAGAATTAGTGAATGCCAGAAGAATTTCTTTCAAATTGTAGTGGTTTTGCCCACAGCCAGCCCCTGGGGCTGAGAAAAAAAACTAAAATGTCCTGCCATAGACTTTTCTCTGTTTAGGAACCAGAGGAAATTTATCAGATCGTTGACTTCAATCATTTCCTATCAGCCAACACAATATGTGATGAACTTAAAATCCTTCATGAAACAAAAAAGTAAATGCAGCTCCCTTCCTGACAGTTCATTGTCAATTATACAGAGATGTTTAAAAGTGTCCAAAAGGTAATAGCAAAGACAGGATTTTCAATGTAATCTAGATGATGGTAAATCGGAAAAACATTTCTGAACAAGAAAACAAATATCTGACTCAGAGCTTATGCACCCAGTACAGAATTTTACATTGAACCTGTCTTCTCTACAATTCTGTGCCAATACCCTTTGACCAAAAAAAGAAGTTAAACCCAAAATGGAAACAAAATAAATTTATTCAAGGTCCCTTCCAACAGACACTATCTCTGAAAAGATCTGGGAATCTCAGTCTCTACATATAGGTGCAAAATAATTACCTCCCAAAGCAGGTTACTCACTTTGGTTTTGATGATAAGTGGAAGTGGAAGTAAAAGTAGTGGGGTGAGGACAATGAGCAGGAGCCTTCGGTAAACCAGGAGGTGCCTAAGAATCTTCATGGTTGATGGCTGGTAGATGAACTTTCCTGCAGGAACTGCCAAAAAACTGGTCTGACTTTAAATAGCTGACTCTGATTAATATTTTTCTAAGCTATCACCTTTAGCCATTGCTAAAGCAGGCCAGTAAAGCAAGTTAAAATTAAATCTTGATCTTTATTGTTTTAGTGAGTTTATTAACAGTAGGTTGATAAGATAGGTGTTCATCATAAACCAAGGCTAGATGTCAGCCCTGTCAGGACTTTCTCTCCCTGCCCTACCTCATAACAAGTTTATATAATTAGAGTTTTAGACAGGTTTTAGACAGCTAGAAAACTAAAAACTTCAGATGCTCTCCCAGTCACTGTCAACTTCAGTAGGAAGACAAAACATATTACATACATAAAATATATATTCAAAAACAATTGTGGCATTATGTCAAATCATATACAAGATAACTATATTAAAAAGAATTAAAAAGTCTTCATTGTCATCTCCATCTGTGTTGATATTCAAAACTTGATAGGACAAGATCCTGAGCAATGTGACCTGAACTTTGCGCTGCTTTGAGCAAAAGGTTGGACTAGATGACTTGCAGAAGGCCCTTTTATCTTCAGTTTCTCTGTTGTTTCTGTCTGTCTAGAATTTAAACTATATGGAAAAAAAATGAGGGAGAAGAGGGGGTTTCTGTCTTGCCAGGCAGGGAGTGTATGATAGCTCATTTTCTCTTCTCTTGCAGAAAGGGGATAAGGTTTTTTATGTACATCATATAAAGCTTTGAGGAAGGCTATGAGTAGAAGAGTTTTTGAAGCAAAAGTAAAAAGTAAGTAAACCCTTTTGCTTGAATTTTCCTGTTTTACAACAAAAGAAAACTTGATACAGTCTTTGTAATACAACAAAATAGCATCAAATAAAGAACAGGAAAAGAGAGGAAAGAGGCTTGTACACTATCTGTGGGTGAAGATCAAAAGGGGAAAGAACACACTGTTTTGTGCTCAGGATCTTACGTGAAGCAGAAAATCGGAAGAGGAGACAGATAAAGAATTCTTTGAGCTATCATCAGGACCATCCAAAGGCCAGGTAATAAACGTGGATTTTTACTATCCATATAACGTTTTGATTATAAGAATCCATGTGTCAGGGTACAGACAGACCAAGTGATCAGATTGTCAGTCTTGAGTACAAACTTCTGGTTTCAGGAAGGTAGGACTTTGGTTATGGGAAAGCAGTATTTCATAATCAAGTGTCAGGAAGGAACTGACCGAAAAACCAAAGGTGGGAAATAAATTGGGGATGAAAGTTATAATGAAATAGCAGCCTTTGCTATTGGGTAATTGGGAAAACAACTTTGGCACAACCTAGGGAGCTGAGACTGAGACCTTCTGAGAACATAATGCGAGGAATTAAAGATGTTACCTGAACCGGAAACTTTTGAAACAAACTGTTCTAAATATATAATGACAAAACTTGTTTAAAGAGTTAAGGAGCAGAGAGCAGAGAGGGACATTATGTGCCTGTATCAGGAAATCTCCAAATATCCAAAAATAAAAAAGGAATTGTATGATATCTGGAAAAATTTGCATGTGTTTGAGGACTGGTACAAAGGGATAACAAAAATTTAGACTAATAAATTCAGAAGGATTTTGATGTGAAATGTATTTCAGTTGGAGATGTCAAAGAAAAGTTCTGTTAAAATGTCAGAACTAAGAAGAAAACAGAGGAGAGTAAAGGGATTTAGTAAGCAAAAGGGAAGACAAGCTGCAGACAGTGCTAGAATATTCAACACTTTGCTTGAGTCCTCACAAAGGTAAATGGCAGTCAATTAAATTAATTTTAGCATGAAAAAGGGAATGCACTGTGGACACAGTGATAGTGGGAGTAGTGAATAATTAGATTCAATATATGTATTCAAGAGTTCCAGATGAAATTCACCCATAATTCATGGGTGATAATTCATGCAGTAATCTGAGAAATATTTTAGAATATATTTGAATACATTTTGTTATGCCATATATTTGGAAAGCTGTGTAGTACTACAAGTTCCTAGAAAACTGATCACATAAATGGAAATGAAATAGGGCTGTCACATGAACTCAATCTAGTTTTCTCTTTTTATGGGACAACTAACTTAGTGACCAAAGATGTAAATTGCATGCATTTTATTTTACTTTAATAAACTTTTTAGGTGAACTAAGGGCAATTCATAAGGATAGAAGTAATGCTCCAGGGGAAATTGTGTCTGTGTGCACAAACGATTTTAAACAAGTTGTTCTTGAAGAGCATTTGCAAATGTTTTACGTTCATACTTAGAAGACGTTTTGAATGTGGTCCTTAAGGGGTCTATTCGGCTTGATTGTCTAGCCCATATTTTTATTAGTGGTTTGAATCATAAACTAACAATCAGCAGGACAAAGATTAAAAGAATACTTTCTAGCCAATATTAGATAAAAGCTGCTTTTTCAACATTCTCTATAGCAAAATGCTGTGTGGAGATAGGGGTGCATGTTTCAGAATAAAAGAGAAAAGAGGAAAGACTTCCAATACTAATTCAAGTAAAATATTGCTGATGGAACATTAAAAATAGTCCTGCAGAATTAGCATTGAAATTCTCAAGCTTGTCTGCAGGTCCCCCATCTGAGACCTGCAATCAGCCACCATCAGAGATGGCCAGGGCAGAACTGGGAGTTAAACCAAAGAGGTTTACTTCCAAACTTATGCTGAGATGTTTCTGGAGCAGTCAGGCATTTACAGGTAACCGGAGAATGGATCAATAGACAGATGCTTGGGTAGATGATGAATTTGCAGTGGAGTAAATTTAGTGAAGGAAGGCTGAAGGCTTTCTGAAAGACCATGGAATTTGGCACAAAATTTTCCTTACAGGCAGGAAGCAGGAATAAGCTAGGATTTGCAAAGCTGCTTACAAGAGCTCTAAACAGAAGAGCTTCGCATGTGAAGAGGAAAGGGGTTCTAATGTGATTTGAAGTATTACTGAATGATTATGAAAAAAAATTGTAAATTCAGTTTGAAAAATAAGGATTTATTTGCAACAATGGAAAAAAATTTAAAAGGGAGGGGAAGTCTGTAGGGAGAGAGAATGTTTCTTGTTGTACTACCCACGGTTAGCTGGTCTGGGTCAGTATTGATCCCTTAATCCCTAACCTTCATGGAATGTTTAATTTACTTCTGTTTTGTCTTGAGTTAACTGTGGACAACTCCTGTGTATTTTCTTAGTAGCTGAATTGAGTTTTGTGGTTCACCTTTTCAGATGAATGATCCTTTTATGCTGAAGCTTTGTCTAGATAGCTGTATTAGCAGCTTGACTGAGGACTACTATTTCATACTTGAAGAAGGGCTTATGTGCTCAAAACTTCATCATAGTGTGGAAGCAGAAGAAGTTTTTGAGAAAGAGGAAAGAAAAATTTAGTTTCTTCCAAAAGCTGATTTTTCCATAAAACAGAGGAAGATCAAAGACTTGTATGAACGATCCAGTTATGGGGAATGAAATGGCAAGATGGGCGTCATCACACCCCAATAGATATGATTAATAAGACACTAGTCATGCCCTACTGGTTAGTGAGACATGAAAAAAGAATCTCAAACTTTCATAGACATTATGAAATTCTGTAGAAGGTATATTCCATGTTACGGTCAGCTTGTGAGTCTTCTCTATTGAGTGATCTATATGAATTCTTTTTACTGAGGCTCTGAGCAACAACAAGGCATTGCATGGATCAAACAGCACATAGTTCATGCAGTAGCCCATGGGGCAATCCAGACAGGACCAGATGAGACAAATACGCTACTGCCAGGAAGCATGACTCAACTGGAAAACACCTGCAGATATCCAAGGTCAGCATCGAGCATGTTGAAGCAACATAGGGAAATTTTCTGAAAGACCTGACAGTTGATGGGTAATGTGGAAGAACTGGGATTTTTTGGTATATCCTGAGGAGATTGAACCCTGGGGGAAAATAATATATGATTTGATTTGCATATAATCAAGAATCATGTGAACCAACAGATAATGAGCCTTGCAAGAAGACAGGCAAGTGCAGCAATGACCCAGCCTGAGCCAATAATTAAACACAATATGTCATCTTTCCTGTTCTGAGCAACTACCATAACACATGAGAACCCAAATCATGCATTAAAGACCTCAATGGACATTTTATGAACATTTTACAGGGATGATACCTAGATTAAGGGAATGATATCTGTGTATATGTATCATGTGACAGGAAGGAGAGGGGTGCTTAGTAGGGTTGTACTGGAAGTGTAAGACTTGATCATAAAAAATATTATATGGACTGAAAGGTGGAGATTGCAGCGGGGTGGATGAATTTTGTTCAAAGTAGCCTATATGGTGCTGGTTTGGATCGTGTGATGTTTTGGAAATGTGACTAAAAATGTAGATAACACTCCTGTGTTTTGGTTAATGCTGGGAAGTCTTACCACAGCACCAAGATATTCCCACTTTGCCCTCCCAGCAAGTAGGCTGGGACAACAAAGGCAGTTGATGCTAACTGATCAAACAGGATATTCCTGCCCTATGAAACCATGCTTAGTAATAAAAACTGTGGGGAGAGGTATTTTAGGATGGTAGACATTGCTCGGAGCCTGACTGGACATTGGTCTCTTTGTGGGAGGGGGTCAGTATTACCTATTTATTTTTTTTGTTTCTCTTTCCTTTTCTTATTAAATGTTCTCAACCCACAGCTTTTCTCACTTTTGCTTTTCTAATTCTCTCCCCTGTCCTACTGGAGTCAGAGATGGTGAAATAGGTCAACCCACCACACCTTGCCAATGGCCTTGTAATGGCCACTCTCTACCTTCCCATGCAGTTATCTTTTAATTGTCACAGACATGACAGTAGTTTTAGTGTACAGAGCCAACAAGAAGACCTTAGTTATGCAATACTTCCTGGAAATTTCAATGCATGCAGATTTTAGTACAATGTTCAGTAGGGCAGGATCTGTAGAAATGCTGAGGGGGAAAAAAAATTAGTATTTCCTTGTCAAAGGTTGATCATATGGGATTAGCAGACTGCCTTTATAGAATGAGATAAGTACTATTTTAGACTGACACTCTAATCTAGAAGGAAAGTATTTTTATACCAGTATATGACTAATTACTGTAACATAAAGGCTATTAGTACTAGAAATCTAAGGTACTACCCAGAGGGAAGAAACCACTGAAAGAACAATCAGGGCAAAGGAATGTTACGGAGACAGTTTCTCGAAAACATATGAAGAAATTTATGCTTATTCAAAATTTTATTAATGACTCTCAAAATTATACCATATTGATTACAGAAACAAGAAACATTACTAAAAAAAAATTTTTTTTTATATGAGAAGAACTTGGGGACTAGAATTATGAAATTACCATGTTTTAAACCATGTAGGGGAGAGAGAGAAAAGCTCCATAAATGGCCTGAGTAAGCACTGCGGTGGGATTCACTTCTAATTTTGCACATCCATATCTAAATTGGTCATCATAAACTTTATTTCACATTCTACAGAGAGATGTGAGTATGCCCACCCTGCTTCAGTGAGGTGCTTATACCAGGCTGAAGTGAATTACACAGAGTGTTTCTCTATACTGACTACAAAAAGCCTTACTCAAGACATCTAAATTTTAGGTGTCTGTGCTAGGACAGACATGTTTTATGCTGTGCTTGTTTGGGAAAAAAATCTTAAGGAGCTATTGGAAGTCAACAATGTCTGCAAAAGACTTGGAGCCCTGAGCAAAAAAAACCTCTTTTTTCCTTCAGTCTCAGAGTTTAGGCCAATGGATATAGCATCGTTAAACAAGATTATACTGGAATTTTAAACTTCATTATTATTGAGTAATTAGCTTTCACTCTCTCCTCATCATTGCAAAAAATGGAAGACATCTCTAATCTTATTTGGGTATTAATTTACCTGTGGCTAGGATCAAGGGGTTTCATTATTGTCAGAGAAAAATTAAATATCTTTAGTAAGAACACAACATTGATCGCCACCTTTTGAAAGATATCAATGAGAATAAATTTTTACTCAACTGAAAGCATGGAAATTAAGTCACAAGCACTAGTTTTCCAAGATCTTGCATATTCTGCAAGGCTTTTAACCAGATCAGGAAATTTTGCCTGGTTATTTCCTATTGTTGTTGCTCATTGTTTTTCCTCAAAATGTAACAGTTTTGTGATTGAAAATTCTTTTAATGTCCCCAGAAAACACATATGAAGAGAATTAAACTCTCCTTCTCCCTCCTTTCCTTCTGTTACAGAAGTGAAAGCAGTCAAAACTGCAGCAAGTGCAATACCACAGAAGTGGAATGGGATATGAAGTCACATGTGTCTCCCACCAGAGACGCAGTGTCTCCTTCTGAATCATTCGTGGAAACAATGATAGGAAAGTGCTGGACCTTGATCAAGATTTTCTTCTCTAAAAACCACACGGGAATCAAAGCAACAGATGTTGAGAAAATGCAATAACATATCTAAGATTTAGCACTTAGGGGTGTCAGATGAAATCCCACCCTGAAGTGTTCCTGTTCCTAAGTACATATCCAAGATGATAACAGAAAACTGCTCCAACAACTCTAAATTCTCTAAAAACTAAGTTAGTAAAACTTCATAGAAATGCAATTTGATGTATTTTTAACTGTTTTTCCATTTTTCCATTGGTCTTCTTTTTTTAAACAGTCTCCTAAGGAACAGACACTTCTAAGCTTAGTAAAATGCTGTTGAGGACAATGAGATTTGTATGGTAAATGTGGTAAACAATCAGAACAAAAGCACCTTTCTGGAATTTTAATAGCATGAAATTCTAAACAATATGTGAGATTTATCTCCAGATTAGGGATTGAAGCTTCAGAAATAATTTGGGTGTTGTATTCGTATATTCTTGGCCTGATATGTCAGAGAGTGGTTGTTAAAAAACCCTAAACTCTACTTTTTCTTTCCAATTTTCCTTGCATTTCTGTTTCTATATTACAGAACTGCTGAGAAAGTACTCTTTTGAAGATATTATTGACAACTTTTGGAGAAGCATTTCATAGAAACCAGATTAAATTGATTTTCATTATGTGATGAGAGATGAAACACATTTCCTACCTACATTCAGGGTATATTTCTGAATGGAAAGCACCTGAGATGTTGAATATATTTCCACACTCTTTACTGCATAAAGGCAAACAAATGCAACAGAAACAAAACCAATTTACTTGACACTGAGAATTCTTAGGCTAAAAAGTTCACTCTTCATTGCAAACACTTCCCTTTTCATTTTGAATAGAATCCTGCTGTGCCTAAAAGACATTAGTGTCGTGATTTTTCAAGATGACCTGTAGTCAGAGCCATTTTCTTTGAATCAGTTCAAGTGCTTCAGAAATCTCTATACAATTTTCCAAACTTCTGAGGCAGAACACTCTCTTCCAATGACACTAGATAGTACAGAGCTCCTCCAATATACTCATTTTTCATCTTGGATTCTCCATTCCTGTAATACTTCCCACTGAAATTACTGCCCAGTGACACAAATGAGTATTTCCAAGCTGTGCACTATATATAAACTCACTATTCCTGCAGAAATAGAGAATACAAAGAAATAAAAGGATTTGTAAACAACAAAGAACCCTGGTCTCTTATACCTGAAGCACACCTTGTAAGCTTAAAAAGGCCTAGTTATTTGAGACTCATTATACTAAGTCTGTCTCTACATCAGTCTGCTTCTCCCAAACAACTTCTTGACAATGCTTCTCTTCCCCTTTGAAGTAGCTCTAGGCAAGTTAACTTCAGAACTGAAAGCAGTTTAGCTTCATCAACTCAATATTGTGCCCACAGTAAACAACATCTCCCAAGAGTGTTTCCTGGATATAGCATGACATTAAAAAGGTAAGTCCAATTCCTCAAATTCAAAACCCATCCTGGACACAAGTCAGGCAAGCCTGATACGCAGCTTCCACAGCATGTTATTTACTTGGCGTGTTAAGTACAATCCTCTTGAGGAATGAGCTTCCATGCTTCCAGTTTGTCCAATGTTTTGCTCCACCCTCATTTCAGAGGCTTCGCTGAATGCCTCACCCTCCTCTACATGGTTGTCCAATGTGGTCCTTTTATGGACAACAATTATATGCCTTTTGGCAACTGATACTTGTGCTCCTACATTTTGACAACTTCCCTTGCCAATAACCAGTATGCAATGAAAAAACCCTGAAGCCTTCAAAAGCTTTCCATTTTCCTTCATGTTCTGCTCACTGATTGAACAGGCAATAAACCATTCTTTAAGAGACATATCCTCTCGACTGCTGTCATGTGGCTCTGGCACAAAACCAGAATACTTACCCTGAAACATTTATAGGCCTAATTTACCACTTAACAACTTTTTACCTCCTTAAAATATGGCCCCATGTTTATTCTTGTTGAATGATGAGCAAGTAGTTGGTGCCGTGTGAATCCAAGGCTACTATGTGCACCAAAAGCTTTAACTTGAAGTGGATCTGCATGGACAAGTCTTCTCACTGGAAGAGACACTCTCAAAGCCTTTATGAGTTTATGAATACATGAGAGTGGCTACAAGGACAGCCCTGTTTGCCACGCACATGGTCTAACCCTCTCCTGGAGTTTTTGGCATAGCCTTTTCAGACCTCTTCCTACTGGAATGTGCATGTTCTTCATATAACAAGGTGATAGAGATTGTGCTTAAGTAAACACAGATTTATAATTTCATGAAGTGCTAATAATATTCCTCAAACTTACAAAACATAGGCTTGGTTATGAATTTCAAAATATATGTATGAAAATAGTGCACAATTGTTAGCAAATAATCTGAGCTACAAAAGAGCAGATGTCATCTGATAAAACATCATACTATATTTTGATTGTTATAATTTTGGAGGAGGAATTTTAAAATTAGTTGCACAATATGACTCCCAGATCAGGGTTTTCATTTTTGGAAGACTATGTGTTCAAGGCCAAGTTGGATGGGGCTTTGAAGAATCTGGTCTAGTGAAAGACATCCCTGCACACTGCAGGATGTGGATTATATTACCTTTAAAAGTCTGTTCCAGCTCTAACTTTTCTATGTTTACTTTTATACAAAATGCAAAAACAGCAGGAAAAAAATGTGCCTAGAATGGTAGTATAAAGTGTGTCTTTGTTTGCAGGGGATTTCCCTTCGTGACAGCAAAATCTCATTTATGTGGTCTTCCATCAAATAAAACATGAGTCACTAGTACCATAATGATGTGTGTTGAGAAGGAAAACTATTTACATCATTTCAATGATTGTTTGCTAGCTTTTGGGCTTTTAATTATTTCGGGTGATGACAGCAAATTGGAAGTGGTAGAATTATACCTTTTGTAGTTGATGATGTCTGTGTATTGATGACATGTTGATGCCATCAGCCTTGCTGCCTTTTGTCTGAGATGTTTGATCTCTTGTGTTATTGTTGAGGAAAGATGTTAATCAGCCCAAACCATTGACTATTATATTTGATTTAGGGAAAAGTTCAACTTTCACTTCCTTGGAAACCACAGAGGATAAACCACTGTAAAAAAGACAACAAAATTTATTCTGGTAAACACAAAATTGAATAAAAGTGGTTTGTAAAAATTACATAGGAGTTTTAGTTGATCCTTGTAACTATATGAAATTTCTCAGTAGTGTAATTATTCTGAATAAACTGATCATTCCTAGAATTGCTGTTATCATTTTTCATTTCTTAGTTACTAATGACTTTAACAGTTTGTTTCCTTTCAGTAAAAGACATTTTTATTTTCATTTTATTAATACACTTTAAAAGCTCTTACATTTATTTAATATTCCTCTAGCACATAAAACTTATGGGAAAATAAATGCTTTTTTTTTCCTCCAGGTGACATTTTCTTGATCAAGTTTCTGCCCTATTAACTATATACTCTCCAAATTCAGGTCATATGAGTGCAATTCCATTTTCCCTTTTGGACTGTTTTAGAATTCTTTATTAGATCTCCTCCCATCTTGGCCCAAAACTTCACATTAATATTTTGTTCTCTGAAATGGTATCTGTTTTTCATAAATGTCCACATTTAAAAACATATGAAAAAATGCATTGCATAATGTGTAAACGTTGGACCTTATGATACTTTTGGTTTGGGGGCATATCTTTGTCAATATTCTTACGTACTTTTTGTCTTAACAAAGTTTATCAAACTGCTAGATGACCTCATCCAGAGTCTTCACATTGACAGGAGTATATTTTAGCTAACCTTCAGTCCTGTTTTCCCATATTTCTTCAATTTTCAGTCATCCTTTGTCGCTCTTGAAACTTTCAGTGACCAGTTTATCATCAACAATAAAACTGTCATTGATGTCCGTAAGGTCCTGAGAATATTTCATAGCCAGATCAAAGCCAGATTTATCTTAATCAAGATATTACTTCCTAATCTTTCACTAATTTTGGACAATGAAGGCACAAATATATTTTCTCAGAGATTCTTTGCAATCTTGACTTTTTCAGAAAAAATTTCTACGATGTCTACCAGCAAAACAAACCACACAAGTACTCCCATTGCCCCATGCTACTGCAAACAAACTCAACTTGCAATAAAATTGGCTTGGGAAGTCTTGGAGCCATCTGAATATATTCCTCTTTTTACTCATTCATGGCAACTTTGTCGACACTCAGTAAATACTGTACAAGCTTGGGTTGGCAGTGTCTCCTATGCTGTCAGGAGACTGAGTGCCTTGCTGGTAGTAAATGTGGGCTTGTCACATGCCCCAAGTCAAGCAGTTCAAGTGCAATGGGCCAGGCTCAAGGACTAAGCTGCTGCTTGAAGAAGAGAGTAAGGTACTAGCACACATTTCATATCTCCAGCCTCCTTCAGCATGGCCGAGGAAATTTCCCAATCATAAAGTTAAATTTCAGGCTGAAACTGCAACAGTGAGAGCCACACACCCTTCACCGAGGTGGAGTAGAAGGGGGGAGACAGACAGTCTCTGCTCTTACCTTCGCACCTGTAGCCCTCTTTATTTTATTACCAACTGAAATTAATCATAGAAAATTTGCTTTAAGAACAGTCCAAAATGCAGATGCAGTGCTGAGATGTCTGCATGTACATAAACATTGTCCCACTGTTTACACTGTCCATGCTGAAAGACCTATTGCTGCCATGAAAGGTAATTCAACTATTACGAGTAAGTTCTGCATGATAAGAATGTATTTTCCTAGATATTGTTTTTATTATCACAGGCGTGCAAATTCTCTCACATCCACAAAATTAATCCACATGAATTAGCAGGTGTCTTCCTTAACTTAGATAAGGAAGTTTCACTGAGCTGGGGAGAAATCCCCTTAATGTGTCATGAGATAGGCAACATGAGATTTATGCCATGTTGAAAATATTTTTTTCTTTTAAAAATTGATTTCTTGTGGGATACAAGAGCAGTCTCATAATAAGAGAGCATATTTGTATCTATGTAATTTAATCAACAGTGAAGGAAAATGTGTATTTCAGCGAAAACATATTTCAAGGAAAACAGTGGTTAAAGACTAAAATTCAGATGTGAAATCACACTTGAAAATCCCACTTTGAATCTTGTGTATTAAGTAATACAAAAGACAAAAATATTAATCACTAATTGCTTAACCATTAATATTTTCTTTTAAAACAGACCAAGCTCAGAGATCAGGTCAAGAGTTGCACTGATCCAGATTCTAAGGCTCTTCTAATTTGACTCATTTGAATTTGAATAAGTATTACACTCTTATCAGCATGAAAGATCAGGGAGCACTAATCATGAGGTTTGGTTAGCGCCCATTCCCTTCTCACTTATTCTGAAATAAGTAATTATTTCAGGTTCAAAGCAAGTTGTAAATTAATATTGTATGGCCATGCCATTTTTGTGGAGAGATTCAGAATTCTTCATCATTGAACTTCAGAGGATATATAAAAAAATGCATAAAGATGCCATTACTTTGGTATTAGCTGTAATGTTAAGCCTGCCAATGAGCCCTGGAGCACCAGCTCTGTGTCAGCCAGCTCAGTGCCATGAGCCTGAGCCCCCAGCCTCCAGGGTCAATGAGCTCAGGCAAGTTTACTTCAGTGATGGGCAAGGCTTCTTCAACAAGTGATTTAAAAAAAAATTAAGAGGTGGATTTACAGTGCATCACCTATTACCTTTGTGCAGCAGATATGAAGTGGGAATAAATTACTGTTTATCTTGTTATATTAATAACACTGATGCACATAAACTTGTTAAGGTAGCCAGGCTACATTCCCAGCAGCTGCTGCCAGTGTGAATATCAGCTGAACAATTCAATTTTGGAAACACCTCATGCCTCAGAAATATGTGTTCCCCCTCTCTTAAATTTCTTACATGCAAGATTTTCTTGTTTTTAATCTAGCTTTAAGTGTTATTCAAAACAAAGGTAAGTTTATATATTAACAGCTCCTGTGACCTGGAAACACAAAGTCTTTGCCAGCTCTACTGACCCACTTGCCTGAAGGATCTGCTTGCACCAGGCAAGTCAAATCATCAGATCCAATGTGTTTAAATCAGGAAGAAAGTGGCAAAACCATACTTTACAGGTCAGAAAACAGAAATGTCTTTTATGGTTTACAAATCAAGAGTATTTCTCTTCATTTATATGAAAGGCTTCATTAGCTGTATATTTCCCATTCCCAAGAAAATATAAAGGAGAAGGAGAGAAATACAACACCACAAATATGTAAAGTATGGCAATCTGGAATTCCTTACAGAAATGAGTTATGGAGAGACGTTAATCACTGTACCTTCTAACTTGACTTCAGGTCACTACCTTTATTCTTAATCTTTGCAAAGATTAACAATCAGCCAATTTACATACATATAGCTCTGTAAAAGATTTACAGGTTCAGATTGTAAGAATGATCTCCAGATATGCCTGCAAACTTTGTGTCTTTATAGTTCTTCCAAATTAAATCTTGGATTACGGTCTCTTCCCCACCCCTCCCCCCAAAAAATAAAATGAAATTTATCCAACGATAGTGGAAAAATAGCTAAAAATAATACAAAACCTTTGTATTTTGTTCTTACTTTTCCAGAAAGGGGTCATTTTTTTCTGAAACATATCCTGAGTGATTATAGCTTTACTCATGAAAAAGGAAGAATATAATTCAGGGAGAAAAGTTGTATTTTTGTGTGCTGCTGGGTAAAAAGGCACAGCAGTGCTGGGCTTTCAGAGACTGAATTCTTACAGAATGAACTAAACAGAAGTAGTTTATCTTCTTGGCCAACTGTTGGATACATTTTAAACAAATTGTCAGCATTTTAACAAAATTAACCTTTTCTTTACCTTCCTGTTTTGTGACACAGTAACTCTCATGGGAAAAAAACACTCATAGAATCCCTGGTCAACTTCCCTAAGTTGAATGAAAATTATTGTTTCCTACCTGATTCAACAGTTTGAAATCTCACTAAAATACACTTATTTATCAATATAAAGAAAATACTTCTTGAAAACAAGCATTACACTCCCAGCCCTAGTACTCAAAGCCAGACTGATCCACACCAACTGTTTGGGCTCTTTATGTTTGACTCCCCAATGAGGACAATACAACTCTCTTTTTCTGATTGAGATTGGCGCAACTCAATGCTGTCTCATCCCAAACATCAGCTTTTTGTATGGAACATCGCCACTGGGTTTGCTGCTTTTCCCTGAGAAGAGCTGCTGGTTAACAGCAATCCTTGGCCAGCAGGCACATGCCTCCTGCCTACCCGGAGCGACCAGCAGGGAGCAGAGGCCAGCTCCACAACCCTGGTCCAGAGGAGAGCTGATAGCCTGACCTAAGGTTTTCGAAACCAGACCTGTCTCTTCTAACTGATGAGATCAAGAGAGTTTGGAATAGAGATTTCTACTCTGTGCGTTAACAGCATCCATGGAAAACACCCGTTTCATTTAGAGTCCTTGCGCTCTAGCTAGGTACCGATAGTAAGTACTGCTAACCCATTGCAGCCAAGTATGCTGAGTGCCATGATGTTTCTCTTAAGGATATATTTGTTGTGTGCTTATGCAGACACACACCACTTTCCCCAGGTATTCTGAACAGTGACAATAGGGGGTTAATGAGAGTTTCTGTCAGATTCTGGAAACTATCCTGGCTAATCAAGCAGTCGAAAATTCCTCTGTCACAAGGTTCAATGCCTCTGCATTCCTTTGCAGAGTGTCAGGGTGATCTAACAACAGGAAACCTGCTGCTGCTGGTTGCAGAGCAACCAAGGAGAGAAATAATTTGTATTATAACAATTAGGTCTTCAGCCAGGCTCAAGTAATGTTGCTGGGGATAGGGAGTAGCTGGCCACACCTGGGTGATGAGACTAAAAGCTGTTCACTGCATTCAAGCCTCCTCTGTAAACTACTTCCTTATAGGTCTCCACAATGCCACTGAGTGGCTTTAAAGCATTAAAAAAAACCACATAAAAACCCATTCCAAATGAACAAGCAAAACCATAAACCCAACAGGCTTAATTGTGATATAGAGTGAGTCACTCATATTTAAATAGGAAAAAAAAATCAGCTACTTGAGATGGTAATAAAATTGAATATATAAATATTAGCTTTTTATACATAGCTCTCCAACTCCAAAACAGTCCTTTACTCTGATCTTGTTTTAGCTAGTTTTGTGGTTTCCTATCAATAGAAAATTCTGCACAGTCTTCCCTGCTGTGAACAGTTTTCCCTCTGTCCCTGTCAGGGGCCAGCCCGCTGCTCCCTGCTCCTTGCAGCATTACCCATCTCTGAGCTACATGTTCCCAGCTTTGTACCCTGATCCCTTGCTAACCATCCCTGACATCTCTTGAACCTGCCCAGTCCCTCAGCACACTTACTTGAGAACAATTTCCCCCATTTTGCCTTCTTTCCAGCTGGCTGTAGCCAATTAAGTTGTTATTTGAATGATCAGCTTGAATACATCTGTAGCAACAGAGCAAATCTTAAATATGCCTAGTTCAAAATTTTTCCTCTGTGTGGACCAACTGGCTTTTTATTGGCCAGCACTCAGGGTAAGATTAGTTAGTCCCTGCTGTTCAGCCTTGGAGATAAAGGGAACTGTACTGTCCGCAGCATCACTAAAAGCCATTCATTATGTTAATATCTTCCTCACCTGTCTTCTTTCCTGACAGGCCACGTGGCAAACTCATCTCTGGAAAATATTTTCACAGAGAGAGGAGGCCTCACAGAGACCCCACCAGGTCTGTGCTGTTACTGCCACATTTAGGTCACCTCAGAGTCTGCTTTGCATCCTGGTTGCCCTCTCCAAGGCTGGGATGACACACATTAGCCCTTTTCCCTGCAAACAGACTGCAAAAGGAGTGTTATTGTACCCCAAATTTAAATGTCATAACCAAACTTTGAGAGAGGCACATGCAGACCTACAGGGAGATTGTGGATATGGCCATTGCAGTTAAGGCCTGTCACTTAATAATAATAATAATAATAATAATAATAATAATAATAATAATAATAATAATAATAAATTAATTAAAACTCATGATCAGAATAGGCTAAGCTGCAAAACAACATTTTTCTCAAGTCCATGACCTCTGTTATTGATACTGCAAGCAATGGAGCTATAATTATAATAATAAATGAGGAAACTCCTTACCTAATGCAATTTAACATTGACTAATCTCTATAGCTGAACAGACTTGGTTTACAGCTAGTAATCCATGTGTTGCAAACAATGGTTATGTCAAATTCTGGCAGTGGGGTGAGTCACAGCTGAGAATAACCAAATACACACATTGTGCTCTTCTTAGCTGAGTTTCAAAAGGCTGTATGTGGGATTCCTTAATTTCTTACAAATGTACTTAATTTTAATTAATTTTGCATTTATGTTATTTTTTGCTGAGGTCGCTCTTTGCAGGTTCTCTGTTGTTTGCTGTAGCACGATTTGACAAAAGTTTGTTACAGAAAACAGCTGACAACTGCCAATACACGGGAGTAAAATCATAGTTTAATGAAAACACATGCTGTATTTGAAACATAAACGTGTATAAAAATCAAACTTAAACACAACAACATAAGCAATTGTTTGTAATACTCAGAGTTTCTCATAAACTCTGCTATTGCGAAGGTAAATAGAATTCGAAAGGTAGTAAACTATGTAAGTTTACTTACATAATAAGTAAATTACTTTAATAATACATACTTTACATACTAAGTAATACTTCTTAGTATAAACATTTAACACTTAAGGCAGGATTTGACGAGATTATTTAGGGGCTACACAGTGCACGCCTAGTAAATAACAGGAAAGAATTCTTTGTTAAAATTTCTTAGTAATCTTCACTAATGTATATTTCTGTTTGTCTTATCACACCCTTATCACAAGCAAAGGTCTTCCTTTTTTTCTTTTTCTTTTGAGTGGGGAGGGAAACAAAGCACCTTATGTTTGATTATATCTCTCTTGCTACGGATTTGGAATTATAAGTACTTTTTCTTTCCAGCTTATATGTATATCCAAGGAGTTTACATTAATCAGTTCTTAGTCACTCTTGTCAACAAACTCACTAGAATATCCACCAAAACCAAACAAAAAAAAGGTGAGATAAATACAATCAAAGAAAATCCGTTTAGGTGAATGACTATTCACGGTATTCATTCAGCTCTAGTTATTACATATATACTTTCCTGCCTCTGAGCAGTGAGCTAACCTTTGTTCTCAGTATCTGAAGAAACTTGTTCAGAGGAAGAATGTAGTTTTCCAGTGTTTCCTTTTTTCAGCTCACTCTTGATATATCCTATCATTTCTGTCTCTCTACTCTGTCTTTTCTATCTGCTCCTCCACAGACTTAATGGTAGGCTAAATTATAGAAAAATCATAATTAAAAATTATTCCTTTCCCTCTTCACAAAACACTGTCCTTATACTCCATTCACTTCACCACAGTGAGAATTTTTTCACAGTCAGGCAAACAGTATTACCTCAGGAGAAAGGGAGAAGTTTTCAAACCTGGCTTTTCAAAGGACTCTGCCTCATTAACTTGTTGAAAATCTTCAGGCTACAAAAAAAAACCCTGAACCCTCCATGTCATTTGTCTCTAATCTCAGTAGAAAAACATCCTAATAATTTTCACTCATTCCTCAGATAATGAAATATAACTATTAGTACTGTGATCCTGATGTCCTAATGTTTACCAGGCTTGAAGGAGTACTTGCTTAAAGGGTGGTTGAAGAAGGACAAACTTCTCCCACAAGAAGAGCAAGGGATTAAACATATCTCATTCTTTCTACTTGGAACTTTAAAAAATCTTTTGAATACAGGACAGCTTACAGAGCTTCTTCTTATTTTTTTTTCATATACAATTAAGAAGTTCACATACAATTAAGAAGTCAGAATGGTTCTCTCATTTCAGCAAATTGTATAAGGAATTGTGTTAGATGTCTACGGATCTGATTCTATTACTGCCAAGGAAAACCACTTTGAGAGAATTGAAGAAAATAAAATGCTTGGGACATGTGAAACTGTGAAAATTGTTCCAAACACCAAAACCAATTATATAGTAGAGCAGATATTCAGGGAGGTTCCTGGGAGTTCTAGGTGGAAGCAAGGTCTGAGGACAGACTAAATGGTGGTAAGACTCCTAATAAATGATGATGACACAACAAGTTTTTGCTGTGGCTCTATGTGTGCCTGGGTGTAGCAATGGCAAAGCAGAGGCAGTATCTCTGTGTCTTAGTGACAACAAGGAGTGTGGGTTGAAGTTGCACCTGAATATAAGGAAGAACTTCTTTACTGTGTGGGTGACTGCACACTGGAACAGGTTGCCTATCTGGATGTGATCCTGCCTGCTGTGGTCTGGGATGACCCTGCTTGAGCACACTGCAATCCCTTCTGATCTGGCCCATTCTGTGATTCTGGCATCTATCTATCTATCTATCTATCTATCTATCTATCTATCTATCTATCTATCTATCTATCTATCTATCTATCTATCTATCTAAAATTTCCTGAGTTTTGCTGAGCCAGTGGCTTCTATATCAGCCTTTGGCTTCCCAAAAATTTCTGTGAAGTGGCCTACATATTTACCCGAATAAATATGATCAAGGGTCTAGCGTTCAAGAACTTGTTCTTGAACTTGATCAAGAACTTTGTTCTTAGTCCAAACTTCATGAATTTATGCAGTTAGCTTATGGCTAAAGAGAGGTAGGCTCCTTAACAGGACGACAACATTATTGTACAGTTTCTGCTCTAAAACTGGATTTCTTTTAGTTCTCCAAATTAACTGTGTTAAGAAAACTGCCAGAAACTGAAAGCATGAACAACAGGAGAATATGAATTTGGTACTTTATTCTAGGTTCTTATCATCTTGATGCAGTCATTGGACAGAACATAATGCAATGATAAAATAAGAAGACAGAATTGCAGTATTTGCCAATGATTTGAATATCAGGGCACTTGTCCTTCCCAGATCTTTCTAGGAATGCTGAACACAAACATCTCCAAGCAAAAGCAGACAGAACTGTAATTTTGCGAAGAACTATCAAGGCTTGCTCTGCTCCTCAAGAGCCAGTTAAAAAAACAGCTGGTGGATAGGACAACAAAAGGACCCCAACAACCACAATTCATCACTTCCAAATACTTTCATATTGCTTCATATTGAATCACAAAAAGAATATAACTTGTTACAGATTCCTTTGAGTTCTGGGAATCCTTTTTTACAGCTACTAATTTTCACCAGCAAAACAAGCTGGAAAACCTTTTGACTCCAGAGAACTGTTCAACTTAGATAACACTATGGAACAGAATATAAGTTAATAAATCCATTGAAGTAACTTAGCTAAATTAATTATGATCAAGGTTTATGTTCTCCTAGGACTTCTTTTTTTTTTTTTTTAAATCAGCCTCATCTGTGTGCTAAATTATTTATATTACAGTCTGGCCTACAAAATTCAAACTGAAACTGTGACCACATTGCACTGAACATTTAATGTCTAGTTTCCTTCTAACTTGTAAACTTGTCATTATCTTGAAAAGAAAGAAACAAAATCAAACCCTGCAACAAAACAACCACAATAATATTAAAAATTTATTTTAATTTACTCCAATGAAACAAATCTTTCTTTACCACTACAATAAATTGTAGGGGGAAATTAGGATAGCTGTCAAGAGTTGAAGTACCATTTAATCTAAAATAAAAACTTCTGCTTTTCCAGTTTATTTTAAACTAAAGCTGTTTCACTGGCACAAAAGAAATAATGTTTCAGATCCTCTACCTGAAAAAAACAGATGCTTAGCAGTAAAACGAATCATAGAACACTTTGCAGTTGCACAGCATCATTTACCTGAGTGTCTCATGGCACACCTCAGTGATTAACCATTTTACTGAGGCAGAAATCAAGGCACATGGAGAGGAAGGTCTACAATTTTGAAACCAACCTGTAACTGGGAGTGCTTCCATGTTAGCAGAGTTGGCTTCAAAAAAGTTTATTTCCAGTGTTTGAAAATTTAGGCTCAACTGGCATAATGTTTGCTGCATTGCACATCTACTTTTATTAACTAGCCTGGTGTTTTAGGGCCTTTACTTCACCTCTTTGTCTAAATTCCAGCTACAAGTATCATAAAATTATGTCCAAAATTTGGGACTGATTATTTACCACTAAAAGAGTGTTGTGGTTTAACTCCAGCCAACAACCAAGCTCCACACAGCCACTCGCTCACTCCCCAGCCAACAGGATCAGGGAGAGAATTGGAAGGGTAAAACCCAGAAAATTCATGGGTTGAGATAAAGGCAGTTTAACAGGAAAAGGCAGTTTAACAGGAAAAGCAAAAACTGTGCACACAAGCAAAGCAAACCAAGGAACTAATTCACTGCTTCACATGGAGTGAAGGCAGTGGAGGGCAGGCAGATGTTCAGCCATCTCTGGGAGAGCAGGGTCCCAGTACACATAACAGTTACTTGAGAAGACAAACACCATCACTTCAGAAGTCCCCCCTTTATTCCTTCTTTCTCCCTCTTTATATACTAAGCGTGATGTCATATGGAATATCCCTTTGGTCTGTTGGAATCAACTATCATGGTGGTGTCTCCCCCCAGCCTTGCATGCACCCCCAACCTCCTTGCCAGTGTGGCTGTACAAAAACTATAAAAGGCTTGGCCTTCTGTAAGCACTGGTCAGCAATAAAAAACCATTTATATATTATCAATCCCATGTTCAGCCCAAATCCAAAGCATAGCCCCATAACAGTCACTGTAAACAACATTAAGTTTACACCAGCTGAAACCAGCGCAATGACATATTGTAAATTGTCAGTGGACTGAATGACAGTCAGAAAAAATGGCTATCCACAGTTCTGAACTCTATGTAATTTTAAAATTTAAAATTTCCTCTCTCCAAGTATTCCTGATGTACTTGCAAACCTCCTCTTTGAAGAACTGTATTTAGGAGCTTAATATTTCAAGATCTAAAGAAAATTAAGGATGAAACATTTCATCTCAAGTGTCTGCTTCACATGGAGTAAATTAGAAAAGCAATATGAGATAGTAATGCTAGGGATGAACATCAAACCATACTGAGAATGAACATCTGTCAGTGACACCTACATCCACTCTGGACCAAACATTACACCTCAGTACAGATTTCTGCAAAGGAAATGAAATTGTAGCCCCTTATCATGTTTCCTACTGTATAAACTGAGGTTCTCCGAGGCAGAGTATAAAATTGCATACTTATACAGACAACTTTTGAGGATCAGCAAGTTATTTGCTCCCAAAGCTTCCTAAAAAAGGGTCATGGCAAGCTCTGGGGCAAATACCAGACTATGCAAGGGTAGGAGCAAGAGCAAATGGATAAGTCACAGAGCTCAAAGGTCTGATTGTCAACCTTCTCAATTGGTTTGCATCACTAAATGGGAAAATAACTGAAAAATTATTTTGCTATTATGTAACTTCATTCATTTTAGAAATCAAAATTCACATTCCAATCTGAGTCCCTACTTTGTCTCTTAAAAATGACCAAATCTCACTGCTAACTCCTTGTTCTGCTCAGAGTGAAGGGTGTGCTGTGAGATATGACAAAAACACTCTTCAAGAATAATTGGCACATCTAAGTGGTACATTTCTAGCAATAAACTCAATTAAAGTTAAAGTTTTAAAAGTTCAATTTTCACTTATGGAGCTACTTAACCAGTTACTTGCATCTTTAATTGGCTGCTATTTGCATGAAGTGAAGTATAAAGCCTGTTGTCCTTGGTGCTTTGCTACTAGAGATGTAGGAGAGAAGGTTTTGCTAATGAAACAAAATGAATTTGTTTGTATTGTAATCTTTCCTTTTGCTGCAGTACGTGTAAGCCTGACGATAAGCCCTTTGACACATGGGCACTGTAGCTTTCTCTGGCGCTGCCAGCACGAGCCAGCCAGAGGAAATGGAGGAAGTGATGCTCACAACACAAGGAGAGCTTGAGGCCATGCTGCTGAGAACTCAGCTGCGCTGGGCAGGGCACGTCTCCAGGATGCAGGACCACTGCCTCCCTAAGATCGTGCTTTATGGGGAACTTGCCTCTGGCTGCTGCAAGAGAGGAGCCCTGAAGAGGAGATACAAGGACTGCCTGAAACAATCCCTCAGCCTTGGCCATATTGATCACCACCATTGGTCTACCCTGGCCTCCAATCGGGAGGCCTGGAGACACACCATCTATAACGCTGCTGCTGCTTTTGAGAACACTCGCAGGATCACTCTCAAGGAGAAAAGACAATGCAGAAAGAATTGTGTCTCCTCAGTATCACCTGGGGAAGTCTTTGCTGTGCCTTCTGCAACCGGACTTGTCTATCTTGCATTGGCCTTTTTAGCCATCAGCGCGCTTGTAGCAAGCGTGGGTAGAGCCCCTCTCAAATCTTCATTTGTGAAGCCCAGCCATGATGACTGTAGCTTTCTCTGGTGCTGCCAGTGCGAGCCAGCCAGAGGAAATGGAGGAAGTGATGCTCATAACACAAGGAGCCAAGGAGTAGTCTTTTCCTCTCTCTGCAGTGACCAGATCTAACTTAGATTGGGAATATAGGGGGTTTGCCTTTAAACACAGAAGGTTCGCAATCCTGTCACTTAGCCACATGCTTTGTGACCTTTTACTCAGTAGACTATGCAATGGGCTATACTGCATTCCTAAGATCAGGCCAAATCTGAAGCCCACTGAAGAAGACAGAAAAAATTCCAATGCCTTCAAACCAGGTCATCATTTCCAAATTTTGCAGCCCCTTAAATACATATATCATCATAGGGCACCTGCTGGATTGTGTGGGCAGAGGAGAGCAGAGGGCACCACACTGTGCTGGCATATCCTCTGACATAACAAAAACAAGGGACGCCTGGCACCTGAAAGAAATCGATGCCAATTTGCTCATAACTGCTTGGCAGAGCAGCAATTACTTCACTGATTAAATCATCAGTTAACTAACAGGTAAAATTCAAAACTTAAAGGAAACTTCATAGTGTTGCTATGTAAAATTTTTTCTATTCTCTTTTCAAGCTGTTATGTGTTCTGGTAAAGTTCCACTTTGTCTCTCAAAGCCTGTTGCCATGGAAGCAATTGAAATACCACAAGTTAAGCACTCTAGCCTCTATTTCCTAAACAAATAAGCAGCTTTTCTCTGGAAAGGAATGTAAATGGGCCTTGTGCCGCTCTCAGGTACGCATTGCGCTTGCCAAATGCTTTTAAGCACAGAGCTCAGATCTAAGCAATTGGGTCACCAAACAGGAAGGACCAGCTAGAAGGTGATGTCGTGTGTGGGCAGAAGGGGGACGTTCTCAAGTTTCAAACTTCACAGTATTTCTAAATCAGATCAGATCAACCCTCACTTCTGCTGCTTACTCACAGACAGGTTCATGGCAAACATGGAGAAAGGGGGAAAAAATGTAAGTTTCAAGTCAGGCAAAGCTTAAAGTTAGACATCCAGGTGGACAGCATAGCTCCATGAAGCAACAGAAGGCTCAGTATTTGGCTGCCAAACCACTTTTACCTGCTAGGTAGTGTGATAATACCTTGTCTTTTTGGAGAAGAAGTGGCAGGAACACCACACTGCAAATGAGGGAGACATAAATCCGTATAATATTTGCATTAGCCCTCAGCTTTTGGGAAATAACTGCTAATTTTAATGTCTTGGCCAAACCATGTGGCCTACATGTTGTTTCAGATATAAGCTGTGTTTTTCACTTAATAGACAGCATGCTGTAGCACACGAGTAAATAGAGACTATATTCTGACAAAAAACCTGAAGTTTTACATACACATGAACCACTTTCCATCAATACATCTTGATTTTGAGACCTTTTCTCTATCAGAGGCTTGTATTAACATTTGGTGTGAACTGACTACCACCACAACACCACAACAGAGTGACGTTACGAAGTTCCTGAAGAGAAATACCTAATAGGTAATTGTTTAACATTGGAGTAAATATGTAAAGGGAAAATATCATCCTCCTTCCAAAAACATTAAATCGATAATATGCAATGACAATAATGAAATTTTTTCACTTAGGACACAAATGGCAGACATCATCTCTGTTGTAAGTGCCCATTAGACTCTCTTTCCTACAAGGGGTGCAAAGGGCTGGAGTATAGATTCTACAGCAGCTGAAGTGTAGAAGACAGGAGACCCTATATATTACACTATCTGGGAAGGGCACAAGCTATGATTTTTATCACTATGTAATTTCCAGGTAAAAACATAAACAGCTTTTAGAATAATAGTTCCATTGCACAGGAGCTGAATCTAGCCCTGGATTTGCAGAAGATGCATACACTGCTGATGAGACAAGGGACAGATTTACTTAATGGGTAACATGCAATCTTACTGAATCTTTGAATGGAAACCTTTGGCTATTCCAGATGAAAACAGTGATGCTACTGAAGGAGGTCCTCACCTTTCTGGTAAGGTAAAGTGGTAAAAGTAATTGGCTCAAGTGTTAAACATGAGTTTCATAACAAACAGAAAATAGTAATTCATTAGGCAAAAGCCCATGTCTTTCTTAATTTTAGACACTAGTTTTATACAGTGAAGATTTTTGCATAATTCAGAAAACTGATAATTAATCTTTAGCTCATTTACCTGTTGTCAGAAGCATGCTCAGCTGAGCAATCTATGACCACTAAGCCCTTTCTGCCCCCTTGAACTTCAGAGTGCTATAAAAGCAATTACAGCAGAAATGGGTTCAAATTATGTCAGATTATGAGCAAACTATAAATTCCGATATATTCAGTAAAGAATCTTTTGCGCTATTTAAGGGGAAAAAAAAAATAAAAAACCCTCCATACTAATTTCTCTCCATTTAAATATCTATTTGTCATTTTTAGACCACAGAAATTGGCAGTAGTAAGCCATTAAGGTCTAAATTCTGACCTCAGAACCAATCTGTACACTGACAAAAAATTCTTTGAAATTCTAAATCAATTAAAACTGATGCAACTGCTCCACTCTTGCTGTATAAGTACATATCCATGAAAGCTCTACATGCAAAAGCAGATCATCTATTTTGTAATTGTAATACTAATTAAAAAATAGTTATAAAAAGATTTTCTACCCAGAATTCAACTTTCTGTTTCAAAAACTCTGGGATCCAATTCTGACACTTCATGCAGGCGGTAAGATAAATGTGGTATAGCTGCAGGGTTCCCTCCTCCCACTCCCTTTCAGCTACCTCAGAGTTTCTGGAGGGCAGCCAGAGCAGTGACTCCTACCTTATTTTGCAGACAGCCCCGAAGTGTGGTTCTGGGAGAGGAAGTCAAAGACTTGGGCAACCTTCCAAGACAGCCCAGTGTCACAGGTCTGCACCTCTGCTGGAAGTGGCAGGGCCCTTTGTTGCCAACCTTGCTTTTCCAGGCAAGGGCTCTGGCAAACACTTAGAAGTGCAAAGATTCTCACTGTTGAGGAAAAGAGGATGATCTGTATTGCCTCTCCTCTTTCACATTTTTCCTCTTTTCCTTTAAGGAGATGGGTTGAGTCCGTTGGGGCCTTGAATGTCCCTGTTCAATAGCAATCTGAAAGATATAGAACAAATAAAAGTGACCAGAGATGGATCTTGATGCTCTCTGTCTATCTACTGCCACAGACAGTATTTAGGGGTCTTTGTAGCAGGATATGAAACAGAGAACTCCTGAAGTTGTCCTGGCATAGGTTATTATCTGAAATGTGTTGAGACACACAGAGAAAGAAAACACATTCCCTAAAGTGGAGCTGGTCCTGCCTCTCAGGCTATCAGTAATGTAGTCTTTGATCCTGACAAGGCACCTGACTATTTCCATGCTTTGTTTTCCCCCTTTGACAGCTATAATAAAAATCCTTCCCCAATATTGCTATAATATTTTAAGATATCAGTGTTTGTAGTTATCTGCTTTGCTCTTCTGCCAGGATTTTATTACTCAGCAGCAGGAATGACAGAGCCAGACAAGCATCTGCCATCTCAGCTACTCTAGTGCAAAATCTGATATGTTATATCTTTGGTGGGAAAAGGGAGCACAGCAGTGTGCACTTAACACACAGCTGAAGCACGGGTATACAAGAATGAAAGGCAGGGTAGATAGGGACAGTAGTATCTTAAATCAGGCCAGTACACTGAAAGATATCAGTTAAATAGCTAAAGTGATCACTCTGCTATATATATATGCATCTGTATTTATCCAGAACAAATAGGATATATGAAATTATAATTCAAAACAATCTATCAGAAAGTACTTAACTTATCCATCTTCCTAAATTATTTTTACAAAAGCATTTTTGAAGGGTTTTTTGTATTGCAAATATTGCGCTTTTTTTCACAGTTTTCATTAACTAAAGATAATTGCATATGATGTCATGGTGAGTGTACACCGTTCATTTTATGTTGCTTCTACACAGCTAGCTAAAGAAGTATTAAGACAGACTAAAAATGGGTTTCCCAGTTTTCCACTGGACACATGGTTATTTGCAAAGCAGAAAAGATACAATCATTCAGTAAACTATCTTCCATTATGGCAATAATGAATGACACATAAAACAGTCCAAAACTAAGCTCAGCTATAATAATTCAAGAACATACCAGCTTCAGGAGTTACACAGAAATCCAGATAATCTAGAGCAGGGAACGTATGTTCACACTAGAGGTATAAAAATAGTATACAAACAGTTGTGATGAGAAGGAAGCCACTTCTTTTGTGGGACATCAATAGCAGCTGATCTGCTCTTGGGTTCAGTCACTGTCGTAAGTCTCCTTTCCACCTACACAAGGAGGAAGATTAAGAAAGGCACTGTCCCACATTGTGGCAATGAGAGGCTACTTGCTTAGGGACCCACCCCTTGGCAAGATTTCATTTCTGGTTTTTTTTTCTTTTCCTCCCCTCCCCTCAACAATTTTTAAACCTGAAATCTGAGTCCTGAAGAAATTGTTCTTTTCTCTTTGATCTTGCACTAAGTTTTGATAGGGAATGGACTAATCTGAGAGTAGAACCTTTATTAGCAAACTGAAGATCAGGTTTCTTTACTGAAGATGTTAGACACCACAGGGGTTTTTGGCATTTGTGAAGACTGAAGGCATTTTTTTAATTTTGTTTTTGTTTCTCATTATCCAACCTATTTTAATTGGCAACAAATTAATCTTCCATAAGTCTGTTTTGCCCATAATGGTAACTGGTAAGTGGTGGCCCTGTCTAAATCTTGACCCCCAAGATTCTCCATCTTATTTGCATCCCCTCCTGTTGAGGAGGAGGAGTGAGAGAGTAGCCAGATGGGCATATGACAGCCAACCAAGTCAACCCTCCACAGAATGCAAAAGAAAAAAACAGCCTTCAGGGAAAGGAATCCCTGGACCTTCTGTGTGAGTTGTCTCATCCTCTTGTGCAGTGTAAGAGTAAAATTGTCACTACACTTGACCCCACAATCATCACCACCTACTGGGACCACTGCTGGGTTGTTTTCAATTTTTTTTTGCCAGCACTGACCAGTATCCAACACTCAGGCTTCTTTTATCAATGGTTAACTTAGGAGTTAGCTTTTAATGGTCATTCCTTATTTTCAGCATCTAATTTCTCCTGCTTGACCTCAGTTTACACTAAATAATTACAGAATCCTCTAATGTCACTGCACTGCCTAATAATTCAGCTGATTTAGATTTGCATATTATTTATCAGTCATACAGAAGGGAAGGAGGAGCCAATTACTTTGTTGAGTTTTCCCTTGCAGATGGAATGACTTACCTTCTTCCTTTACTGCCTACATAAAAATACTTCTCTTGGACTTTTTCCATTATAACTCTGTTTCATTATTAGTAATTTCAGAGATTCTAGATGATTTGTGAAATAAGTAATTTGACAGGCAGAGAAACCAACAGACCGGGACACAAAGAAAACCTGCATCAGAAAAGGACGTTTAGATTCTAGCTTCATCTCAGCTACCCCTTCCGACAAATGATTATTGCTGAATTTTGTGATGAAATACCTTAACTTATGGCTTCAGGGTTTTTGTGTTTAGATTTGGGTTTTCTCTGGTTTTTATCTTGAGTCTTCAAAGTTAAATTTATTTTTTCAAGTTGTGTCACAGTTTTTTGATATTTTCTGATTTTTCTTAATAAAATTTCATTTATTTATTTATTAAAAAAAAAAAAAAACACCCTTTACTTTTCTAACTGGTGCTTTTACCCGTAATCCCATCTTTACTACTTTTTTTTTTTTTTTTCCAATTGGTATAGAAGTAACCTAGCACTCACAGAGGTCAATACTTCTGATAAATTCAGTGAGCTGTGGTAAAAGTTCAAAAGGCTCACACTTTCCAGACAGAGCTCATATTCTGTCTGGAACAGCTCCCAAACCAGGCATGTTTTAACAAGTACAACTATGATTAAGCTGAATTGTGGAATCAGAAATACGCAGAGCTGGAAGGCCTCTGGTAGGTTTTTAACTTCAGAAAGGGAAACAAAGAAAGACAGGAGCCAAATCCTCCTAGAATTTCTGGAGGCCCAGACCTATTTTAAAAGAAGAGATCCAGCACTGCTAAAATAAACAATCAATTTTTTCTTCGGCCATAGGGCAGCGTAATATACAGCTACAGGGGTCAGAGCAGGCATGGGGACTCCAGCAGCACACATGGCCCTCTGAGGTGGTGTGGTGGTGTCTGTGTCTGTGTCTGTGTCCAGGTGTTGGCAGCGGGGGGGGCCTCTTTGAGAAGAGACCAGAGTGCCAAGTGGGTGTCTGATAACCAGCCAAGGTCAACCCACCCCATGTGGACAGAGAGCAGTTGATCTTAGCTTCTAAGATGGACCAGCCATTGTGTCCAAAGCCCCGTCCACATGGCTCCAAGGACAGTTAGAGCTGTAGACAGTTCCTTTCTTTTTCCACTGTCTTTCCCAGCACAGATGTCACAAGGACAACCCTACCACTTCAAGGGTTACAAAATGTGGGTTGATCTTTCTGCAGAAAGAGGCTATATGCCTCCATAGACCTTACTTGCCAAAGCATTCATGGTATCATTTTTTATCAGAGAAGGTAGAAAGAGAAAGCTTTTCTCCATTAAAAATGCCTTCCCCTTCTCCCTGGCATGTGTAACATCAAACACTGCAAACAGCTCTTCTGGAAGACGCTTATGTCTTCCCCATGGTACAGGTATATGAAACTGTTTCCTTCTCCTCTTCTCCAGAATCCATCCCAGTCAAGCAAGAGAGGATATAAGTACTCCCAGTGCCATACTACAATCAGGACACTGTGCACTCTCTTGGAGTCCACAGGCTCAAGAGAAAGGTGAACAAATTCATGAGCTATAACTTTACCCAGAGTTATTAAATACAAAGGCAGCTTCTGGCTGAGGAAGTACCTGATTTTAAATGATGGAGAATGGGAGAACATCTACTAGGTGCTCACCATAATCATACCAGTGCTGGAGATTGTATCCTGAGTTGGGTGGCCTTGTAAAGCTTCTCTTCAGCTCTTGTATATCACCATTGTTGAACAAAATCTAATTTTGTTCCAAATTTTTTCGAAGCTAGATAAAAATCATAAGAAAGCTGTTTTCTACAAACCACATCCTTTCCTTCTCCCAAACCACATCTGCCTTTCTCTCTTCCAGTGATCAGTTGCATGACGATTATGTCAATTTTCAGTTGTCATGTTCATGCAACTTGCTTTGAAAGGAGAATTAATAAAACAAGTCCAGTGGTCTCCTGGCAACTAATTTTTGCAAAGAAAACACACCCTTCTAACACAGAGGTTTTGTGTAGATCAAATGCATTACTGAAAAAATCATTTGAGAAAAATATTACAGCTGAGGAGACACCTCTGGTAGTTACATGACATCTTTCCTTTTGTTTTCCAGGTCAGAACTGAACAATTCAGGAGGAATAGCTTCAGATAGCATTTAATTTACCTTTTGGACTGCATAATAAAAAAGTGACACCCAGAAACTGGATAGAAACTGTGGTTTATCTAATTAAATAGTTGATTCTAAATATCTTTCTGGTGTATCATTCTACTATGACATGGATCAAGATCAGAAAACTTAGAATTTTTCTCATGTGACAAATGCAATTTTGTCAAAATTATATTTTTTGGTTTTTTAACTACTAATTGAACATGCACGGTCATAAAAAATGTTCCAGAAGAAAGAACAAAGGTATTGTTAGTACCATTTTTTACAATTTTATCTGCTCTTTTACTATTTCCTAGTTGTTTAGAACATTTAGTAATTCACTCCACAGTTAGATTGTCCAGTGAAAAGATCTAGTGTTGTTATAATTGCAGAATAATACAGCACACAGTGAATATTTTCAGGCTTCTGGTATCACTGAGATGACCATAACATTCTCAGACTTAAACAGTACATTAGCACAGTGCTTCTAATGACATTATATAATATTATTTTTCTTTCTTTGTATGAATTTCATAACTACTACAAAGATACATGGAAATGAGGAGATGCTAAGAAAATTACCTTCTCTCTCTTAAGATGCTGTCTGCACTGGCACATTGAATCATAATAAGTTCTGGACTTGAAAAATTGCATTCATTGTCATTACACCAAGTTTAATTTTGTGATCAATTTGGACAAGATGTATCAGCTGTCCATGGTTAAAACAAATATGAGTCAGTGTTACTCAGCATAACTGACAGGCATAAGGCAACATTAGAGGGAAGCCAAGCCTTTGTCTGCCCATTCTTCTTTGTGATATCACATCTGAACAAAGTGATGTCTTTTGAAAAGAATTCTCAAGACCATATAGTTAATGATTTAATAGCTTTATTAGTTCTGTACATTTCTGGATGGTTTACTCAAGAGAAAAAATTACAAGACATAGTTCAGCCTTTTTAAGATGTAGCATCATCATGACATACTCACTGAAGAGCCTTTAGAGAGACCAGTATTTTCAATATATAGTTTCCCATCAAATAAGCTATTTATCCTTCACAATTGTCTCTGTCATGATATCCTTTCTTTGCCAATAATAGTTAATCTGAAAGCAATTTTTAATGGTCTTTCTAATAGTCTGAGAGAATAATAACCTCTACAACCTCACTAAAACCTTAACACAGATAGCTGTTAACAAATGATGGCAATAAAAAGTACATTTATTATTGTTTCCAAGCATAGGAATAATTTTTATATGTAGTTTAATTATCTCTTTCTGCTATGATATCGTTTTAGGTTACACATATTATGGAGTAGAAAGGTTATAAAAATCATAAATATCAGACTAGGAAAAGACACAGCACCATTGAGTCAGTCCAGGGTTATTCTGTCTGAGGAACTGACAGAGCTGGACCTTTGGGATCATCAAATCTGCTGTTTGTTGTGAGCTGCATGATCATATGGATTCCGTAAGTCAGGATCCACAGTAAAATTATAGATGTTACCAGGCCCATCCAGATTCCAGGAGTGAAGAAACCTGTACAGTCACTTGCATAGGAAAACTGGTTGTTTTCAACGTTGAAGCCTTGAATCTGAAAATGAAGGAAGCTAGATTGATGATTGCAATTAAGCTTGGAGCGTAGTCCCTACTTTCAGGATATATGTGGTAATTACAAAACCCCACACCTTTTAATTACCAATCATACTCTGCCCATTAAAAAGAGTGCAAACAAAATCCTCTGCATAACAATTTTCCAGTCTCCTTTTCACCCAGGAAATCAAAGATGCAGAATCCATTTCTTTGGCAAGAAACAGGTTTCCCACTTCAGAAACTTGTATTATTTTTAGAAGTAAAGTCCCAAAGCAGAAATGTGATCAATGTTCTGCATTCATTGTAGTCAGTTCAGTATTCCACATCCGTGTGACCAGTATATCAGTATTTGCTGATCATCAGCTCAATGACCACTTCAGAACCAGGAAACTCAAAGCACTCAAAAGCATGAGAGTTAAGGCCTCCTGAGATCATGAGATTTGTTGAAATACCCTGAGAGATTTAATTAATAGCTCCTTCACAAACAAAACTCCTGGAACCTATTTTAAAACACACCTAATGAAGATGACCTTTTATGGCTGAATTTTTGTGAAAGTTCAAGGAGAAAACAGTTGTGAAACCTTTCTTCCTCCCTTCTTAGACATCAAAGACTCAAAATGGGAGGGAGGACTTGCTTTATTGAGGTATGGGATATGTGTTGTCTACTAACACATGAAACCTATATAAGCTTTTCCAGGAGTTAGAAAAATCTGTAAACTCTCTGCTTTGACTGAATTCTCAATGTCTGCTGCTGATTGAGCTCCTAATGTACTATTTTCTTCAGAAAAATCAACTAATTTAGAGATATAGCCCCCAATTGTACAAAAAGTATCAACAAACTTAATGCCTTTGAGATCGCTAACTTTAGACATTTTGTTCAACCTAATCAAAGGATTAGAAAACTATAAAGAAAGGGAAGACAATCTCCCTTCTACATAATGACACTGATTCCTTCAGAGGGAAGGGAATCTAACTGTTTAAAGAAAAGGAAGGAGAGAACTAATCTAATCTGGTTTTGAGTCTTTCTTAAGAAAAATGAAGACTGGGATTCTTATGCATTTACAGAATCTTTGAAATGGGTGTGTAAGGAAAGCACCAAACATCATAAACCCACTGTTAAAAAGCAGGAAAAAAAAACTTTAAAAAAACCCTTAAAATTACTATTTCCTATACAATATTATAGAATAAAATTAAAAAGGGTTATTTTATTTAAATCACTTCTCTCATCAGACAGTATGCAAGAAAGCAGAAGATCATGGATTTCTACTTTTATGTGTTCACACTCCATGATTATTCTATTATTTACCATAAACTAAATGGAAAGCTTAATTTATTTGTGGTAATAAAAGTTTCTACTTCTTAGGAAAGCTGTTGGTACAAACATTGAACAAATTAATTTGTGGCTTGCATACAATGTTACACCAGTGAGCACTCTGGGTTTGAGTCCACTCATGGCTCAGGTGCCTAAAGTTAATATGTTCATAAATATGTGCGTTATGACCAATGTCTGTACCTTTCAGAGTGCTGATTAATAAAACCATTACTAAACACAGAACTAAGGGCTCTTTAGGTAATGTAGAGGTGAAGGTAATTTTAGCAATTCAACCTTTTCTAGGTCTCTTAGAAGCATCTTTCCAAGTCAGATCACAGAACTTACTTGCAAAGACTGTCTGCTTTCACCAAAGGTGAAAGACTTCTGATTAAAGCAGGATTAGTGAAAATAAGCTTTTGGGCTCGGTAACTGCTTGCACTGTTTTAGAGAATGCAGGTGATTGCAAAAGCCTTTGCTTGTTAAGCCACTGCTTTGAACACAAATGAGAATGTGAATAGGAGTCATGAAATGTAACTTGAAAGACTTATTTACTATAAAAACAGAAAGAAGGTGATGATTTATGTCATTTATGTTCAAAAAATTGATTGAAATTCTGGAAAACAAAACACACTTCTTATCACATTGATAAGGAATCTATGAATCTCTTACCAGGTATATTTGGTTAAGAAAGGCTTTGACACTTCAGATTTATTCAGAAACACTTAATTTTATTATTTCAATTCTATTGGTCTTTTTTTTTTTTTCTTTTTTAGTCTGGATTGTGCTTATTGAACCTTGGAGGTGAAAGATTCAATTGTACATTCTTAAAATGCTATGTCTACTTTTAGACAGAAGATTAGGAAAATGCAGGGTAATTTTATTGTTTTTCTGAAGCTTCATCATTTCTGTGGGGGTGCTACGTCACAGGTGGGAGCTAAAAATGTGACTCCGAGCAGTATTTCTACCTATAGAAAAGTTAAAATTATTTACATGTGGTTCTGTAATTTTTATGGATGTAAAAGTCTTTTGGATACAGGCCTCTGTACTGCAGAAATTTCAAATTTAGTGTTTGGACTAGTGTCATTTCCCTTGGTTATATAAGTCTTTATTCACTGTTTCAAAAACATTTTTGAATGGAGTTTTCTCATAATTTGAAGCTTGAAAAAGCCTTTAAGTAAGATATATTGTTTTCATGGCTCTTAAGTGCACACTAAACAACTAATATTTTAGCCACAAAGAATCCTAATATTCTTGATATTTAATTTTTGGTAGTTTTTCTTGGGTACCAGGTGCTTCTAAAGTACTGTGATACACAGTACAGAAAAGCAGTGCTTTTGGTAGCAGTGTCCTCTACAACTTCATTGACAATTCTGAGAATCCTCAAAAGGGTGTGGTAGAGCAACCAACAGAAAACCCCACCAAACTCAGACAAGTTTTGGTGCTGTAAACAGCTATGAGTGGGGACCTCCTGGTCTATAAGAATGCCTAGACAGCATCCCACAGAGGTTCTTTAGATAGAAGTGAGTGAGCTAGCTCCAGAACTGAGATGAAAGGCTGCATCTGTTCAGCCCTGTCTTGGAACAAGCTATGCAAGGCTGCCCTGTGCAGCTGCCATGTCCCTCGATTACTGTGATACTATCTTCAGGACACAGTGTTGCAAAGTGCTGGGTACCGATTTTATTGGCATTGGATCCTGGTTTTTAAGTCATTGCATAACACTGACATGAAAATCATGTTCCTCAGTGTCAGCAACAGGATTTTGTGCTGGCTGCAACCACTGAGCACATCCCACATGCTTTTTTCACCATGTAACAGAGTTTGGGGGTTTCTAAACCTCACTCCATAGCAAACTCTGATATTGAGATCATATTTCCCTATGTATTAGTGGAAGATATCTGGAAAAGTATGATCTAGTTCAGACAGAACTTGGAAATGTGCACAGAATGGTGACTTTCTGTTTTCTCACACAACAGTAAAAATTAGAACAAGATTTTTCAGGTTGTGTTCCATGCTTAGGATTTGAATAGAGAAAAAGGCACCTCTCAGGAGGAACTGCGAGTTCTGTTGTCTGAACAGTGGAAGCAGCTGCTCCTTCAAATCAGTAAGGAAGGTGGGAAACCTACTACTTCTACTGTTGATTAAGACCACAATGAAAGGATGCTTACTAAGGACGGAGTAAGGCCTCTTTAAAAAGGCATTAGTTTCAAAGTATTCAGAAATTCAAATGTAAGATAAGTGTAAGAGAACACTTTGTATTTTCATTGCTCATGTACTTTTACATCCCAGTGATGCAAAAGTCTAACTCCAAAGAGTTGACTAGGCAAAGTACAGTTGCATGAACTTCAGTATATTCAGGCCTTTCCATAAAAAATACCATCAGAAGGAACCTTCATAAAAATGGTGTGTATTGCTACATTTTTTCTTAAAAAATTGTGAGACTTGATACTCGAATTTGTAGAAATCTCAGCAGCAATGATGTTCCTTCAAGATTTCCATTATTTAAGAAGAAATGCCAGGTCTGGAGCCAGATTATTGAGATTTGGTTTGTTATCAAAATTTTAAGTACAATTATACTAGTATTTTTATTTAGTTATCACAGGGTTAGCTCATGTTTGACAAATAGACTACAGTTTCAAATTATTCCTACTATTTCCATAATCTTATTTTGCATCTTAGTGCAATATTGTTATAAGACATAAATACTGATATGCCTCTCCTTCAAGACCAAAGCTCAAAATAATAAAGATGTAATAATCTACACCTCATGTGTCATCTGTACTACTGTACTACATGCACAGAAAAGCTGTCTCATTCAAAAAAAGCCAGTTGCTTTCCTTCTCAGCCATGCAGGACTTAGTATGGCTTTTAATTGAAGTCCGGGGCAAACCTTCCATTAAATCTAATTGCACTGGGCTTTGTTTCTATCTGTAGGAGCACAGACAGTCTATGTCACTGGAAACAGCAACCACACTAAGCTGTACTTTCCTAGGTAAACAAAGTGCCAAGAAATCAAATATAAACAAAGTAAGCAGCATAAAGCCACCCACCTAAGAGACCTCTGTTTCCAAGAGCAGCCCAATTCATTAAACAGGCATGGGGGCTTAGTCATTCTTTGCCTGATTAAGTACATTTGGTTTAATTGGTTTTTCTTTTCTGTGGACAACTTCATAGTTTTGTTTTTCAAAGCTGTGCTTTCATGTTCTCCTTGTTCAGCAGCTGGCATCTTTTTTACCCTTACTGAAAAGCTCACATAGGGCAACTTTTCCCTATATTTTTCCTCAGACTGAAATGAAAGTAAATGCATTATGAATGTGTGTCATTCAGCATCTACAATAGCAAGTAATAGTTCTTGGAGTTACCTCTGAAATGGCAGTGCATACTCACCTGCAACCTGGAGATGAAAATATCCCAATTTTTTGCCTCATTGTTGGCTGGAACAAGCCTTGCAGGATAGAGATTGCTTGTTCCCACCAGCTGACAATGAAATGAATACTCTGCAGGAGCAGAGATGTCAGAAACATTAAATTTAGCAAACTTTACATCATCTTGTATGATCTCAACTGAATCTAATGTGAACCATTGTCTAGCTGAACCTTCATAGAACTTGTTGGTCATTAAAAACCTAGAAAGACAACAGAAAAAAAAAAAAAAAAAAGAAAAAAAGGTTAGAAGGAAAAAATTAATATCCATCTCATAAAGTAATAGTGGCAGGTAAAGGTTCACTATTGCTGACTGAAAACATCACAGCTGATGATGACGAGGCCACCCATGTCATTGGGATTGATTCTGTGAATGCATTTACTACATCTTGGAGTTTCATCTCACAAGCACAGCTTTCCACAGCTGTGGCAAGCAAGGAACAAATGCGATTTCATTTTTCAAGGACCTCTGCCAGTGGCATATTTCATAAGTTATCAGCAGTTTATAATCAGTGGAGAAGAAGCTGAGAGACTGTCAGAAAGCCTGCAGTGGCTCTGAATAAACATTTTATGGGATTTTTTTGAAAATTGCTTTTATGATAGGTACAGGCATGACAGCCATTCCAATTTATCACTGCAGTTCTTTCTGGCTCAAATGGCTAAATGGCATTTTCCTTTGCAAAGTCTGAGTTTGACACAGAGGAAAGCATTTTCTCTCACCGGAGGGTGGTGAGGGTTTTGTCAGATCTAGTTTCATAATTTGTAGTAGGTTAGGCACAATAAATATTTCTCATTTTGAAAACATCTGTGTATGTGTGGTATTGCAGCAGTTTCCAGCAGTTTACAATGATGGAATTTATATGTATGTTACTACCAGTACTGTCTGAACACCTCTCAAATGTTATGAAACAGAAATAATTGAGAATATACAAAAGTACATCCTGATCCTTTTCAAATCAGGACTATGTTCTAATCTTTACTGCCTTTTATCTAGTTCTAGGCATTCAAGCTATCTCATAAGGAAATGATAGACCTTTCTTCTTATTGTATGTTGCTTAAAACTTTAGCCCTACCTGGTCTACACATGTATTCCTCTATAAAGTTTGCCTGTGATTTGTTTTGATTATTGGTAAGCACAAGGGATTTAGAAAAGGAATCCTTTTAGCAATAAATGACACCTTTTACTAAATGAAATGTGCTATTATGTCTATCTCCAGTGGGTAACATTGTATATTGACTTAAATTTGAGGTAATACCTTAGATGCAATAATGATAGGTTTGAAAACATGAGCATTAATCTATAAATGGGGCAATATGTAGGCTATTTTATGTTGCATGGGGTATGTGTATATATAGGGTATATGTACATAGAGAGAGAATATTCTCCATTGTAGAATATTGCTTGTTTGTTCAAATTAGTTACTTTCAGTATCATGTCATCCACAAAACACAGAGTCTAAACACAAATTTTGTCAGGTTGGGTTACTACAGTAATTGAACCCTTTCTTTCTTTTTTCTTTTTTTTTCCCTTTTATTAATAATTTTGATTTATGTAACTTCAAAAACCTCAAGAGTATCAAAATGCTCAGAAGGAATCTTAGAACTCAAAGTGTCATTAAACTGAGAAAAGAATGCTTTTTCTTATGGCCTTCCTTACATTTCTAGTCTAAACAGGTTTATCCAGACAACATTCAGCTGCAAGCATCAGTGAAAAAGAAAAAAAAATACTAATTTTATCTAGTACGCATTCACAAATATTTATGGACAAAATTCTATTGTTATAGAGTTACAAAATTAAATCATGTATTAGACTTGATATTAATTGCTAGAAGAAAGGAATCTTTTTCTGATATACTGTACAATCTGAACAGAAATTCCATGGTGTCCCAGTAGCAATGCTTCAGGCATTAGCTGAAAGCCAGTTACAAATGCAATTATAACCTTAAATGTTTATGCCAAACAAAGATGCTGGATGTGGTCTGTTTTTTGCTGAGAGGATGAGAAAAGTGGTAAACAAGGCAATTCTATGTAAACTTACCATAAGAACAAACAAGTTTTATAAGGCCATGCGAGGATATCCTCCAAGAGAATGCTATCTTCACATTATACCAAAGACTAAAATGTTATGTTAACTTGAAGATTTATGAGAATTAACATTCCATTTCATGAACTAGTTGAACATGGTTGACTTACTAATACAGGCTTTTATCCTTAGCATTTTTCAAAACAACTGATAGTGAATAGCCTCCAACAAGCACATACTTAACAGATAACTGATGTAACTATGACTCATTAAATTTTTTTTTAAAAAGGACAAAATAAAAATCTATAGATTTGCTTCATTTAGTTTAATATTTTCTCAGATGAGTAGATAACAAATAGAAAGAGCACTTTACCGCAAATGAATGACAAGGAAGGGAGAGAGAACAAAGGCTTTATCTGCAGAACTGAAAATACCTTGGCTTTTATGGGACATTATGTTTGCATTAAACATTAGAGACAATTATGTACATTAGAGACATCATGTACTTTATGTATGGTGGCATAAAATTTCCTGGTCATGGGCCAGGCTCCCTTTGTGCCAGATAACTGTATGAACTCTTCCACCAGCTGTTACTGATCACGTCTCACATGGCTAATCATTACAAGCAGAGATATTTATGAAAAGGAAGATACCTAGAATTACTACTGTTTTAAAGATTCAGAAAGAAACACAGTTGTTAGATAAAAGACTTTAAAATGTGTGGTTTGCTTCAATTTTATTCTTTACATGCTATGAACAACAATAACAGTCAAGTATGTGTCAGTGTAAGTGTGGAAAATACTAATGCCCTGCACTTCCATCCACTTTGACACTTTTTCCCTGAGAAAATGACAGACAAGTGACTGAACATCTGGGTATCAGTTTATGAGAGAGCTGAGATGATGCTTCTTCCAGCAAAAAACCTACTGCTCACAGCTCCCACTCCTGCTGCAGCAATAGTTTACTTTTCTAGCACTGTGACAACAACACTCTGCAACCACTCCCTAACAGCTCACCTCTCAGTGGCAAGTGGATGAGTGGGACTGTCGTTCTTGCTAGAGAGAGGGAGAGGGAGGTGACAGCTGTTTGCTCGGGATGAAACAGCTATTGCAGCTGCTAGGAGGAGGTGGGATGTGACCAGCTGCTCACTACGTAGGGGTAGACCAGCGTTAGTAACAGGGGCAGGCTCTGGATCTGGCTTATACTGCTGAAGTTAGAGTCTCTTTCACTGAAGAATAAATTGAGCTACCTGAACATGATCCTCTCTGGAGTCACTTTCTTTCTTCAAGAGATGTTCTCCTACACCTACAAAAAATGGACTTTTCAAGGCAAAAAAATGCAGTTATGGCTCTAAGCTCTGTTCCTTTCCACCTCTTTGCCCTGCTTGTGTTCTGTTTATTAAGGCAGAACATAATCTTACCAAGGTGTTATCTTGAACAACAAATGTAATCAAAGTTTACCAGAAGGGGAAATCAGAGATTGTATTGTATCTCTGTAGATTTTAGAAGCCCTTGACAAGAAACATGCTAAACATGACACACAAGGTGAATAAAGTGCTACTGAGTCATAAAAAAAATCAATGGCTTGCTTTGGTTCTGTTGAGTATATCTTAATGTTTGCATTATATAGCATACAATAGTGTATTATGGTAGCTAATAGAGGCCTAAAATGACACCTTTGTCTCATAAATCAAGTGAATATTCAACAGAAAACAGCACAAATAACCAGGTGAGTCTTTAGTACTATTTTTAATTTATAAAGGCTTCTGAAGTGTTGTGGGTTGAGATCACCCAGCAGCCAAGCACTCATATAGTTTTTTTCTGCCTCCTCATCTTCAACCAGATGGTGGGGAGAGATTAGAAAGAGCAAAAGTGAGGAAGCTTGTGGGTCAAGATAAGGACAGCTTAGTAAGTTAGGGAAAGAGGGGGGAAAAAGCAATAGAGAAGCAATTACTCTCTACCTCCCACATGCAGGTCCCACAATGAATGTCCAAGCAATGGCTACTCTGGAAGCTGCTCCAGAAGCCACTCCCTACATTCTTCCTGTATTCCATTTTTTTATTGCGAAACACCTGTGCCACCCATAAAAAATTGTGTCTAAATGCCCTGAGGGCCTATAAAAAAACTGGATCACACATGACTCCATGGAATAAATCAAAATCTTCTGAAAAACACAGCCAGCCTATGCTACTATTACTTGCTGGGCATGACAACACTCAGGATTTTAGCTGAGCTCTCTTTTCAAGTCCTCATCAATTGTAGAGCCTGAATTTTTTTATTCTAGCTTCAAGGGCTGTTTATGCATTTTGGTATTTAGTTATTTGTTCAAGTAGAAGCAAAGGTCATGAGAAACTTTGTGAGTATTTTTGTCTTTACTAAAACAGGCTCAAAGAATACAAAAAAGATTCCTTAAAAAGAGAGAAAACATGAGCCATTCAGCTTTTGTACTGATATTCTTGTTTAAATTACAATAAGTGTGTTTGCAGAGCTGCTTCAAATTTCTTCTCTTCAGATACACTATGACCACATTAAAGTTTTCATCCAATAATTAATTAAAATTTTAAGTTTTTAACAAACAGATGGCTAAACATAAATCTGCATAATCCTCATTAAGTCCATATATGTGCACTAACATCATATTTTATCTTCTTATGTCTGCTTCAGAAAACAAAACCTAAGATAAATGTTTCAATTGCCAAAAAATTCTGTGTCTATAGTACTATTGACTACTTTAGAGAAGACAACACCTTTAAGATCTAGCAGTTAACTAGTTTTTGGAGCACAGTGTCATGCTCCACATGATGCTTTATGATTCATATTATTTTCTTGGAACTGTAGTTTTACTAGAAAGCATGATATTATGCTGAGGATGTCACATTCAGAACAAATGTAGAAAACAACCAGATTCATTAATGCAGAAAGAGATTTCAGGAGAGCAGCTAAGACCTGTACTAGGATGAGCAAAGATATAGAATGAAAATCCAGAGCACAGTTTTGGTGAGTCTGGCTCTATGAGAGTGGGACAGAAGCAGCAACGAGAAGACAGAAAAGCACCAGGGCAGCATCAGAGAAAGTGTTATTTTGGGACTTATAGTGAAAGGAAAAATAAAACTTGCACAGAGACTTGGGTTTAGAACAGTATTTTTGGAATGAGATCCAAGGAAAATATTTACTTAATTCCCCAGGGTGTTTAGGGGTGTTTCCCCATGTCTCTTTGACAATTTACAGTATTGAAACCAAGGCATGCTTGACACCATCACCAAGGACAGTTCTCAAGAATCCTATAAACAGCTAGCTATAATGGTCAAAAAGGTAAAAATACTATACTAACAGCAATCTTATTTGTACACTATGTTCTTTCAAAAGCTGTAGATGCTTGAAGAAGAGATAAATAACAATGCATGTCTGTTTTTTTGCCACCTGCCATGGTCTCTGATAATAAGTGTCTCTATTCACTCTAAATACATCTCGAAACACATCGCTTACTCTCCTCAACACAAGTTCTTCTTTTACGTGAATGTAGAATGTCCTTCTGTCTCAGTGTAAATCATACTATTTATTCATTCAAGCTTATCATTTTAATGTCATATGCCTCTTTGGCTCTTTTACTAATATGTTGTTCAAGCTTTTGTTGTCTCCCTCATTATTACTTTAATTTCCTCTCTTTGGTTTCCTTGGATTTCAATTCCTCTTATTCAAAATGTGAAAAGTGTTTTGGATAGCAAAAGTCATGTGTCTTGCTGCCCAAGCAAACATCCAGTTCATAATCCGATATATAGAAATTTAATTCAGTGCAAGTTCCCTGGCCAAATCCTTCCCAAATAATTGGAAGCAACTGAGGTATCAAAATGAAAAGAGTAGGTCACATTATCTTTGCCAGAGCTTAAGAAAATAATTTTAACTGCTGTTGCTGCTTCTGAGGAAAGAATTGACATTTCTTGACCAGCAGCTGAATGACAGCACGCGAACACTAGCAGATGCTTTCCCCATCCACAGAGTCCACTTGTGAGAACAACATCTGTGAATTCTCAGAGTGGCAGTGAATGAAGTTAAAACCAGCTGGAAGACAATCACAGGAAGTACTCCCCAGGGCTCAGTGTTGGGGCAAGTTCTGCTTAATATCTTTATGAGTTTTTTGGACAAGGAAATTGAGGGCAGCCTCAGTAAGTTTGCAGATGACACTAAGTTGGGTGGGAGTTTTGTTCTGCTGGAGGGTAAGAAGGCTCTGCAGAGGGATCTGGACAGGTTGGATCCATTGGATCCACTGGATGAGGCCAGTATGAGGTTCAGTGAGGCCAAGTGCCATGTCCAGCACTTGGGTCACAACAACCCCATGCAAAGCTACAGGCTGGGGACAGAGTGGCTGGAAAGCGCCCAGCAGAAAAGGACCTGGGGGTGCTGTTTGACAGTGGGCTGAAGATGAGTCAGCAGTGTGTCCAGGTGGCCAAGAAGGCCAGTGACATCCTGGCCTGTATCAGAAATAGTGTGGCCAGCAGGATCAGGGCAGTGCTCATCCCCATGTACTCAGCAGTGATGAGTTCACATCTCAAATCTGCTGTTCAGTTCTGGGCCCCTTACAACAAGAAAGACATTGAGGTGCTGGAACAAGTCCACGAAAGGGCAAAGAAGCTGGTGGAGGGGCTGGAGCACAAGTCTTATAAGGAGTGGTTGAGGGAGCTGGATCGTTTAACCTGGAGAAAGGAGGCTGCCTTCAGCAGACCTTATCGCTCTCTACAATTACCTGACAGGAGGTTGTAGTGAGGTGGGAGTCAGTTTCTTCTCCCATGTAAGCCAAAGGACAAGAGGAAATGGCCTCCAATTGCACCAGGGAGTTTTAGGTTGGATATTAGGAAAAAATCCTTCAGTGAAAGGGTTGTCAAGCCTTGAAACAGGTTGCCCAGGGAAGTGGCTGAGTCAGCATCCCTGGGAAGTGTTTAAAATCCATGTAGATGTGTCACTTCAGGACATGGTTTAGTCATGGACTTGGCAACACTGGGTTAACATTGGACTCAATGATCCTAAAGGTATTTTTCAAGCTAAATGATTTTATGATTCTCCCTTTGATTTTCTTCAAAAGTCTTCCCATTCCCTTGTTTTTCTTCCCACTTCTCATGGTAGGAGAAACATTGTCTTGCCACCACCCGTGGAGCAGAAAAATTAAGATTTTTTTGCACCCTTCATTAACCCCAAGCTAGCACTAATAGAGTGCACTGGCAATCCACATGAGGACTAAATACAGTCCTGACCATGCAAGTAGACTTCAGTCTCTAGAATATTTTGCAAATCACAGTTAGATTTACCTGAGACAGGATCATGGACAGAACCTATTACTAAAAGAGGATGCTGCATATACCAGTTACATACAATATGGATTTTTGCCTACAACATTTTTCCAGAACTTTATCTGAGCATATTAATATATTTTCTATATAAAGACTGTGTTATTGTTCTCCTGAACACTAACTCTTCAGAAGAGAAAACAATAAATTCAAAAACATTTAACTCCTCCCCTTTTTTTGCTCCTAATTTACAAACAGGTGTTATAAAGATCTATTTAAGAATAAATCATAAGTTACCTTATCTCAAGGCTGCTGATTCCATTCACTGGATTTGTGTATTTTAATGACAGTCTAAGAATAAGAAACAGATTTTTAATGTTAGAGTAGTCACTTTTAATTAGATCATTGTGACATTTCAATTGGAGGGAATATTCTAAATCAGTAGGCAATTACAAAAGTCATATAGCAAAGGTTCAGTACACAGAAAAATATGACTAAATATTTTTGCAGTGTTATTTACCCAAGAGCAGGTGTTTCAAAGCAAAGGAAAACTGAGATTATGTTTCATTAATTTACTTCCAGCTGAATTACCAACTAGTAACTGGCAATAATCCCCTTCAAGGGAATGAATTTATGATTTCATTAATACTAGTAGATTTCTGCAATTGTGAGATCAGGCACAGGGAAACCTTTTTTGACCAAATATAAACAAAAAAGGAGGTAAGGAGCATAAGAGGGAAAAAATGTGAAAATAATAGGCTGCATCTGAGCAATTTTTGGGGTCTTGAGTTTTTTCTTTTAGTAATATCCATTTTTTTTTTAATATTGGATGTTTTAGAAGAAGAAAATTAAATTAGCACTAACTTGATATTGCACTAATTCTGATTAGTTCTCCGAATCACATGTATTATGATATGAAATTTCTTGTGCTACTCACGTTGTGTTGCTGTCTGAGCACTCAGAGTCAGAAATATTCACATTCTGTGTTACAAATGTTGCATTTGTCAAATCTATAGAAACTGAACTGTTGGCTTTGAGGCTGAAATTACTAGCATAAAAAAGGATGCATGTATGATTTCCAGTGGTCATATTCAGAGGAGGATATGATAAATCATCTTCTTCCTCAGTGGCCATTAACTGACGTCTCAATTCTGCCACCACATCGGTTCTTCTAGAAATCTGGAATAACAGCACATTAACAATTCATCTCCTTTGTCATAGTTAATATCAACTGAACACAGATTTTCACCATTCTGTACCATGAACACCCATTTCTCAGTCAACCTCCGTGTTTGTCATTGTCTATCTTTAACTGGCAGTGTGGAGGCTAATGAAGCAGTGTTAACCTAGGTTCCCATGGCCAGGCATCCACATGTGAAAACAACCAGCACTGATACTAGGCAATTGAAAGTAAAACCATGTTGGTAGTGTTGCCTTAAGACAGCAGTACACATTAGTGCTAACATGTAAAAGAATTAATTTTCCCCCAGAAGAATATATTAAAAGAAATGAACTTTTTTTTCTGCACTAAAGTCACAAGAAAATTTCAGCTTGCCAGTTCAGTGACCATCACCCCATAATAACAGTAATAGTTTTTACACTCATTTTAACAGGCATGAAATCACACTACTTAACTACAGCATGATTTTTTTTGAGTCTTCTGATGGTTTCTGGAAAAATAAGACCTATGCTCATTTGGTGATGTGGTGAACTCCTACAAGAGAGACATTTGCTTTTAAGAGATTTCCAGGAATTCCCTTTAGTAGGTAATGTTTTAAAAAATGTGCCCAGGGCATCCTTGGTAAAACAGCCACACTGATATCAATAGTTAAAACTAGAGGACCTTATTAGGCAGTAATTTTATCCTGTTGTTGATGTCTTACTCCTCACTTTTTACTCCATTCATATCTGGGATATTCCACATATTTTTAAGTCCCATGTAAGCTTTACAATTTGTATGCTACAAGTGGTCTCTACCCTTGTATAACTCTGGGGTACAAGAAATGAAATGCATTACAGGGATTACTAGAACTATAATTACGTAGAGCTATTGCCTGGAACTACTTTTAATGGGTTTAGAGACAGTCTAAGACCATTTTCTGAGTCTGGATCAGAGGCTATAATATCACTCTATAACCTGCCTGTGGAGAGAAGCCCCAAAAGATTTTGTCACCTTAACCGCTGCTCTGTAAATGCTATTGGCCATCTGTTATTTACAACACGTCTTTGCAGATGCCTCATTCTATGAATAAAACAGAGAAGTCTACATTAAACCCCTTTGACTAAATGCACCAGTGAAGACTACAATCTTCCTCTCCCTTACATGCATGAATTTCTGGATGAATTTCTTTTTAATTTGGAGTAGTCCCTTTTCAAATACATCAGAACATGTATTATTTTAAAGGAACACCATTTTCTTTAAAAAAGAGGGTACAACAAAAGAAAATATTCAACTTTTTATATAAAACTTTTAATCTTTCCTTAGGCTTTCCTGAAATTTAATCATTTTATTTCAAACTGAGGGGAGAAGCTGAAGCCTAAATTATATCCTGTCTAACTATTGACTTCACTATGTGGGCCCCAAGTATCGCCTAAAGAGGGCTTAAAAAAGCCACCTACTAGTAGCTGAAAACAATGCTACATTGGATATTGTCATTGGGAGAACTTGGGAGATTAGGTTTAAGTACCTTAAAATAAAAAGAAAGCTATTAAAATACAATCATAAGAGTATGGCTTTATTTCTGTTGCTCTCCTGCCAGTACTTTGTCATGAGGTTCTCACATAGAGATTCCCTTCTGGCTCTGAAAAAGCATATGAACCAAAAGAGTGTTTGCCCAGGAAGAAGGGATTTCAGGGACAAAGAAATCCACTAGCTTTCCATTATTAAATCAATTTTAATTAATTTGTCCATGCTGAAGAAGGGAGGCAACATAGCTTCCCAAAAACACTCCTAAAAAGGCTTTTGTTTCTTTCATATTTGTGAATGAAAATATAGGCATCCATGGACTGTGCCGCCCAGAGAGTCTTTATTTGCACAGCTTTAGGCTGGTAGGACCACTACACTAAACAGGAGCCTGAAATTATCAGCTCTCTGAAGAAATGTCCCTCAAACACTCACTGGCCTGTATATTCACTCCTTTAGCCTGAGGTGCATTTCTCTAACTTATCTGTGAGTGAGGTATTTCTTACACTGAATTATTGTACATCAAATTAGATTATTTAGGAACAATCCATAGTGGAAATGTTGCTGATCATTAAACCATACTCAATTCTGTTGTTTAGTGTGCCCTACACCTTTACCTAATGTGAGCCATGGGATGTGTGAGTCACTATCTTGTTCTCTGGATTTATCAACAGCATTTTTGATCTCAGATGTGCAGTGAACAACCACAAGAACTTATTACATAAGATACAGAAAAGAAAGGGTGTTATTTATATTTTTCTAAACCAGAACTAAATGCTGTCATTACTTACTGAAACTGCAGTAGAGGTAGCCTGAACAAAATCCTTCCTTTCAATATGTTTTGTAAGCCTTCTAATTCAGATTAGTCTCTCTAGCAAAGGAGAAAGGAAGATGATCTGGCAACATCCTGATGCACCAACACACTAATCTTTTTCAAAGCAAAGAGACCTTAAATCCAAAATTATTCATTTGTTTTGTTGTTGTTGCCACAGTTTTGTTGGCTGTTCCAACAAAGAATGGCTAGAGACAAGAAGAAAAGATTTAGGGCTATTTTATATATTCGAAATTGCATTTGAAAACAAATATAAATCCAAAGGTTGTAAACACATATGAGAAAAATAAAAAATGCTGTGAAAATGAAACTTTCATTCACTGAAATGATGAATAGTTATGAATAGCAGAAACAAGTCACATTTCACACTAGTTTCAACATAGGATTTAGAGCAGTATAAGAACAAGATATTGCTTAATAGCATTAATTTTCACAAATGAAGAAAAGAACCTGAAATATTTGGGGAATGTATGTATAAGCCAGAACTCAAAATACGTTGTGAAAGAGGGGGCCAAAGAATCCTTTTGGGTCACTTGTGATGGTCTGAATCAAGAGGTGAAAGTTCCAAGAGGGGAGTTCAGGCACTGCAGCTGCTACCACAGCACCTCAAATACCTGTCATCCAAAGTGGATTTTGGGTTTAGCAGCTGGAACTGCATCTACATATCATGTATCAACTGCAATTTTATTGACAGGATACCACATTGTCTGTATGCCTGCATTTTCTTAATTTGCTTTAACAGGGACCACTAAAATTTTTTTTTTTTTTTTTTTTTTTTTTTTTTTTTTTTTTTTTTTTTTTTTTTTTTTTTTTTTTTTGCAATGTATCCTTTAAAAAATGTCACTAGGAAGCTGCCATGTGCTCAGTGCAGGGGTACTGCAGAATGGCAGATCATGCTGCTTGCTGGGGTTTGGCTGCGCCACATCAGAAGCCGCTCAGCATTCACATCCCAGCCAAGTATCAGCACATTACAAGTGTTTTTCCTGAAATTACCATTTCAGATTTCTTCCCACACAAACTGGACAGTTTTCCTCCATGTTTTCTAACTGATGTAGCATCATGGTCTCACCCCCTCTCCTAATACATCCATTTTGCTGAAGGATAGTGTACCACCAATATGGGATACAGGCAATGGCTGGCTGTATCTCACTGCTAAAGGTCAATAATTTGAAAGTCAGTTTGAAACTAGAATCTGGTATAACTGTAAAAATGTTCTTTGCAGCGTCAAGTTTATAAAATCACACACATAGCAAGCAGAAAGAATGTATTTGATTGCACTTATTTCATTCATCTGTCAGTGCAAGACTGTAGCATAGCAGTGCTTTAAGCTGTCAAAATCTAGAACATGAAGCAAAGAGTTACCAATTACCTCTATTTTTGAAAGTTTGAACTGTTTACATTTCTATGATTTCTAATCTTTTGGGAGTTTTAGTTCTTAATTCTCCTCTAGGCTGACTCGTGGCTGCCACATTCTTGTAAGTGTTCAAGCCCAGGCTGGACAGGGCTTAGAGCAACCTGGTCTAGTGGAAAGTGTCTCTGCTCATGGCATGGGGGTTGGAACTGGATGATCTTTAGAGTCCCTTCCAGCCTTATTTCCCATATTTGTACAGCAACTCTAAGCCCAATCAGAATAAATGTCAATAGCATGACATTTTGTCCAGAAGAATCTTTCATCTCTATTTCCCATCTTTATTAATATTTTGATAAAGCAGAAGAAAAAGAATACACAGAAATGAGGTACATTGCATCAATAGCAATCATTTACTAACAATGATTAACATCATTTTAGTGCCTTGTAGGATATCTGACCAACCTTACTATCTGACATTAGTATCTGATGTCCTGTCAGACATCACATGCCCTGTCCAAGCACCACAGTTCTACCAGAAAGCCAAATGGCTTGGTGACTGTGACACTCAGCTCGTACCTGGTGTTCTGCATCTCCCAGGGTTTCTCACAAAAGCAAGGCTGGGACATGAACGGTAAAGTCAGAATGTACACCTTACAGTAAGTGATAATGATCTCACTGTAAAATAAAATGTTTTCTTATAATTGATAGGACTTCTATGACTTGTGGAGAGTACCCAAGTCATGCCCAGGTGCTTCAGGAACTTCTTTTAGAAGGGACAGTAAAGCTGCAATATTTTTTATGCTGCTCAGTTCAGCCGTGGCCTGCATAAACACAATCTACAGTGCCAGCTCACATGCTTATGGCCAGATGGGCTTCTTCGCATTCCTGTCCTTTAGCAGCACTGGGCTGTACAAAAGATCTCTTGACCGTCATTTACGGAGAATGTGACTACTCTGTGATACCAATATTTTGCAGAGACAAGTGAGTTAGCAGTGACCATGAAAGCAACAGAACCCACTGCAGAAGAAGGTGGTGCGATGCAGCTCTTGTGAAACCAATCATCTTAAAAGGCCTTAAAATAAGGCAAGGAATTTTTGCATGTATGGCACAAACAAGCACATCCATAAATGCCAGCGTAGTCCCAATTTTCTAAAGAAAATTATATTTCCTGTTATTTTCTTACTTCAATTTTTAGTAGATTTTTATCTGAAATCTTTTCATCCAACTTAAGAAAGAGCAGGAATTAGTCTAAAAAAAATAAAATAACCTGAATTCAGAAAGTAAAACAGAATATGTAGAAGCTAGAGTAGCACTTAATTCTCCACCATACATTTCATTTAGGACAACTAAATCAAACACAATTATTTCAATGAAAACAATTTCTTGGTCATCCTCAAGAGTGTTAAAACTCATTTACACCTTTTTAGTAAATTCGATTTTGCAATGAAATATACAAAAGATAAATAAATGTATTAGGAGCTTGCACTGCAAAACAGAATTAATTCTGAAAGGAATTTACCAGATGTATCATTCAAGGAAAATTTGCTGATGCCAATCTCCCCAGCTTTAGCATTAGATTTCTTGTGCTGTTTCAGGCAATTCTGCCATGGAGATTAAAGAAGCTACAGATTTTGCATAATTTTAGACTGCTAGGGGAATACCCACTTCCAAATGGTTGTTTTCCCCACTTTCTTATGTCCATATGTGGAATTCAAGTTGCCATGGGAGATGTGAAAAAGGATGGAGGAGTGTCTGCTGCAATAAAAGGAAACAGATACTTAATGAGAGTTGGACAGAGGTTAGATGGGGTCTGGTGGGTTACCTAATTGAAAAATGCAGATAGGAGCCAAAATGTGTTACTCACAGTGCTGGGAGAGTTGCCAGCACTGTTTGTCCCAGATGTAGGCTAGTCACAGCAAATTAAAAATCTGAAGACCCCTAAAATTCTCCCTTCCTCCACTTAATATTCTGATCCTGCAGCACTTTGGAGAACTAATCTGCAAAACTGGGGAGCCTGTCTCCCTTTTTTCCTAACTTGAAGAGAGATGTGTAGACAGCAAAACAATATTTTGTATTACCTACAATTTTTTATTAATAATTCAAGAAAATAAATCTTTTACTTAAATAATTACACTTAATTTCTACAATTCCTTGGGTGTGTCCATAATAAATTACCTGCATATTTTTTAGATTCTCCCCATAAAAATTCTGTGTCCAGTGTGATACCACCCTTCTTTGCTTTCCACATCTCTATCTGTGTGTGACAATGCTTTTGGAGAAAACAAAGACAGACCTTGCACTGCAGCAACTTGCAAGGGGAGTCTAGCTCTGCCTTCTGCGTTTTGCTGGATCAAAACTTAAAGGCCAATAGATCTAGAAAGATGGATCTCTTTGACAAGGAAGTTAGAACAATCAAATTTTTTCACAGAAAATCTATAAAATGGTACTTAACTTCTACCCTGCTTTCTTGCACTTAATCTCCACCTAATTTTTCTGACAGTAGTCTACTGTGTAAGATAGAAGGTATGCGTATAAGCAAAATCCACACCAGAAAGTCTAGACAAAGGTAATCTTAGAAGTAATATCCATGCTTTTTTGAAGGACATTACCATTCTTTCATTTCTCTTGATAAAACTCTTCATTTCTTCCAAGTTTGTCTCAAAATAGATGTGTTTCTGCCAACCTAGTTGGTAGAAAGCCTAGTTAAAACTTCTGGTTAACAGCTCTCAGCCAATGTCAGCAATCTCAGTTTCATAATTTCATCTCCTGCCAGTCTCTAGCCCAACAACCAAGCTGAGATCAAAGCATACAACCTTTGCCAGCAGTTGAGTGGAACTGCCACCTCTGTGGCTGCTGGCTACCGATCCTTGTCACAATGCTTTGATATGAGACTTTGGAAATTTGAAATTTATAGGATCAGGCATATTAGAAAACAAATATCAACTTTCTTCCCGTGTTCCTGTGGGATTGGCTTAGCAGCTTGCTGCCCATTGCTGTTCCTACACCACAGCCAAGCTTCTACACCAGCTTCTCAGCCTGTTTGGGAATTTGGCTCAACCACAATCAGTTGCTCCTGATGGAAGTTCAGATCCTGAGAAAAACTGTGGATCAGGACCAAGGAATAGTATTACAGTCATAATTTTATTTCCTACATAGGGAAGGAAGATAAGAAACACTTCAGGTAGATACTTAAAGCAAGGCTGCTCTGACCACATGCAGAAGCTACCTAGCCACACCGCCACACATCTCTCAGCTCCTGGTTTTTCAGCCCTAGGGATGTCTTTGGAGGATACACATGCACTGTGACCCTCTGGGTAGATGTGATCATTTCCCATTTCTAACACTTTGTTCCCCCAAAGTGCCCAAAAGGGCAACTTATGTCTGCCTCTGAAAAAGATCATGACTTTGGGCTTTGGTGTCTGGAGATGGCACCGAAAACACAAGTCTCTGGGCTCACCAGTAACAATGAATGGTGAAACGATCCAGAAGTCCCATGGGCAATTTGCAGGTGCTTAATCACAAGGATCTTGAGAATCCAGCTCCTTTCACTTAAAGTAGGGAAGACTGCACCAAGCTTGAGCTGCCACCTACTCCATTTCCAGTTGACAGTCATTTCTCATTATAGATTTCCTGATTGCCAGCAGAACAATGATTTATGCGCAGCAGGTTGTGTTTTTTGTTTTTTTTTTTTAATCATGTGGGAATTATTTTCATTTTCAAAGGTGAAAATTCTACAACAATCCACCAGGTGAGCATGAGGAGAAAAATCTGCGAGATTCTTTTGGTGGAGCTTTGCTTAGTCTGTTGGCTGCCTCTTCTGGCTCTTGGCCTTTAGTTAAATAAGTTACATATTACTTTTCACAGTCCTGTCCCAGAGAAATGCTATGTCAATATCCCCAACTTCTACCGCCAAGATATGAGAACAGCTAAACTGTGTGAGGGCAAAGGTCCACCTAGCTCACAGCCAGTGCTCCTGGTTGTAATTGGCAGCTAAAATAAGGTAAGGGTAAATACAAACAATACTCGTCCTGGGATGCCCTCTTTGATTTCTATAATCTTTGGGTTAGAAACCTTCAGAGCTGAAGGCTGCATTCAAATGAACACCTTTACTAGGATCTTCTTTCCATCCACCCTTCCTATCTTTCCTCCATTAGTTTATCTAGTCACTGAAATCTATGTGCTTTTCTAATCCAGAAATAGTTTACTTTGTTTCTTTAAAGAACTTGGATCCCCTGATTTCCTGTGCTATGGTCTGTGAGTGACGATAGTCATGAATACTGTCCAGAGACAGGGAGTAATTATTTCATGTTCAGCCCATCCATGTTATTAGTGGTTTTGTTTATTATTTCCCTCTTGAATTGCCACTTTTCATGGCTAAAATATTTTAATCTCAAAGCTTTATTGTAACCTTTGGAGATGGGATATCCAGAACCACATGAACTGTTCCACTGGCAGACTTGCACTCACCAAGGGCTTGGTGAATTAATTGACACTTGATGCTTTGCCCTCCTTTCCAAATGATGGGTAATGCTCTGCATGCTATTCATTCAGCTGCTGACTGCTGGGATGTTTCAAGAGATCTACCCACATTTGCACTGTGATCCCTCTTCTGAGAAACAGCAACCACTCATCACAGTGTAAAATGCATATTTAAGGTTTTCCTTATGTGTTACTTTTTTTTTCCAGACTGAATTGCATCTGTATTTTTATCACCCAATGATGCAGTGCTGTGAGTGGTTTCCACAACTTGTCAGTACATCAGCAAACTTTGGCACCATTGTATTTCGCCCACATTTCCATACTAATGACTCTGTTAAACAGCACAGGCATCAGCATCAATCCTCACAGAATCCCAGGGGCAGATACTCCCCACTGTGAACATGAATCCTTAATTTTTACCCTCTGTTTCCTACCTTTAATTATTTTAACTTCTTCAAAATAATTCTACTTTTTTACCCTTTTTACTCTATCAACACAATTATTTTTACCTGCATATTTTATGCTTCTCAGAGAACACTGAACCTCTATTATAGCTTTTTCTATATCCATGTATTTATGACTTCAGTTTCAATGAATTTTGTCAGAAGGGAAAGTAGGCTTTTCTGGTTGTATTTCTCCAGAGATACGGTGCCTCTTTCCAAACCCCATGCCACACTTGAAACTTCCTAATCTTCTGAGATTGAAGGAAAATTTTTTTATAATTTTCATATGTATTATGTAAATCATAACTTAAAAACTGTATACATTTAGAAATCACGATGACAGTTTGGCAGTTTCTTTAGTTTGAAATTAGGTGAAAAATATATGACCTTGATGATATGGCACTATGAATTTTATTGATTTATTCTGAAATCTCTTCTATTGCTACCCCAGTAGCAGAAAAAGCTCTTGAGGCTCAATGATTTTTGAAAAAAAATCTTTGAACTGAGAACTTGTCTATGTTCTAACATAGCAATGACCAACACATAGGTTATTTGGTTTTGCATTGTCACTCATTTTTCTGAGTTCCTCTTTTTTATTAGATCCAGTATTCTCTGAAAGAATTCGTGTCTAATGTGTTTTTATGAATAGCTTTTATGTCTTATGCATTTTATTCCTCTGAATCTTTTTAGGTCTGTCATATGATATTGTACCAAATTTGCAAGAATTTATATTCCTTTTAATTTTCATTATGCATACAGGAATGTGCTTTTAGAAGCCTGGCTTTATTACTTCTATCTCCCTCTGCTAATTACGACACAGTTTGGTATATTTTCATGTGGGGAGGAGGGTGAGGGGGAAAATGGTTTTTTTTTACATATATTTTGACCTTTTAATATGTTGTGTTAAAAGTCTTTGTATTGCAGATAGAAACAGTGTCAGTCAACGTAATTAGTGGAGACTACCGGACAATTCATCAAATCACAGACAGATGAATTATTTAGATCTTTAGGTTTAAGTCAAATCCCTTGGATGCTGTGTTCAGCCTTAGTTTTCAAAGACTGTTCTTAAAATAGGACCCTAAAATTCTCAGAATTGTCTCCTTGAATCCGAACTTCTTTTAAGATACAACAGCAGTCCTTTACAGATCTGCTCCGTCACTCTAACCTTGGAATTTTCCTTCCTGAAAATTTTTAGCATGCCTACCAAAATGTCATATCAATATGCTTGTTTACAGTTACACACTCCATTTATTCTATCCTATTTTAGCCTTATGCCTTAATTTTATTCTAAATTATTAGTTTATGACCTCTGCTCATATATGAGCATATATACGTATCTTTTAGAGTATCCATTGCAATTTTTATACCTGTATTGCACAAATTCCTTTTTTAACTTAAGAGACAATTCATCCTCAGCTGTGTCCTTCTCCACCATTCCTCCTCCACCTCAGTTTTCCTGGTCCTTAGTTTTAAACAGAAAATAAACACAACTTGCTAATTTGATCTGTATGGAACATTTGTACAGGCTTCATCTCTGCCTGAAAAACTAAACAGCAGAAAATAAAATTTTTCTGATTAGATAAGAATAATAGCTTACTTCCATGCTACCCTTCATTTAGCAGTAAAGTCAATAAGCATATATATATATACATAAACATAATGTAAAATGTATGCTAAAGTTGTAAAAATGTTTAAAGTAAGTGAATCTTAACTCACTCTAGTGCAAGGTCTAGAGTCAAAGGTAAACCACTAGTTTTCAGTTATTTCTCTGAATTCCCCACTACCACATGGCATGAATCATACAGAATTGCTAACAAGCATCTCTCACATCTGTATAATTCAGTTTCATGGCTAATTTTGCTAAATGTTTTCCTCTTTCTTTTTTTCCCCCCTAGGATGACAACTAACTGGCTACAACCAGCCTTAAATGGTTCTTTTGTAATTATTTAAAAATACTCTACCTGTGTTATAAAAATATACTCAAAACTGAGTTCTACCTGCATTAGAAAAAAATGCTCAAAACTGAGTTAGATAGGAAACAATCAAGTGTGCATTCTTCATATACAAATCAAAGCTTATTTTTAATTATAATGGCATTCTTTAAGTGGGGAGAGGAGCGGACTAAAGGATGGGGAAATCCTGTGGCTTCTTCTTTTAGGCTGGAAACATCAATGATTTATTATACTATTTTAAACAATAATTGCTCCTTCAAATATAAAAATATAAGACTAAATGAATAAGGCAATTCCTGTATTCAAGGATGAATGAGGATATTAAACCTAGACCCCTGCAACTCCTGCAAATGGCATTATAAGCATTTTTCTAATGTTTCATTCATGGAAAGCTCATGTTAGATAATGTTTGAGTATATTAAATGGCCAAAAGCATTCCATTAACCAGAAGCTGTGAAGTCAGTGGGGTGGCTGTTGAGGCATTTAGTCTTCCTTGAGCGGTAAAAGGAATAGGCAACAAAACAGAGAGGAGATGGATGTAAGTGGAAGATGAAGCAGAGCAAAATGTGATGCATTTTAAGAAATGTGTTAGGTAGAAAAAAAGAAAATGTAACCATAAGCACTTGTCAAAGCAGATAAAAACTTTTCATACTCTTTTCTGCTGGGGTGCACATCAATAGCACCTCAGGATACGGTCAAGAGATGCTTTTTAAGAGTCAAAAGTAAACACTTGTGCTGCAGATTCCAATGTTACTTCTGGCTGAATAAAGTTTTTATAACTCAAATTGCTTGGCTCTGAGTGGGATCAAAGACTTAACATGCAGAAACACCAACTAGAGCAGAAAGCTTGTAAAATGAAGCAGCCCAAAGCTGATGGTAGAAGCTCTCTGAAAATGTGGAGGCAGAGCTGGGAGCTGGGACACAGCTGTAAATCTCCCTTTAGCAATCCGTGGTCTTAGCATTCAATCTAAGTGGAAAAAGATGACAGCTATAAAACTCTCTTGCAGCTTCAGAAGAAAACTAGTAAAAATGTTACATGGACACCTTGAGGATCTGAAGGATGGGAAACATGATGAGATTTATGAGTGGAAGTATTAACTTGAAATCACTGTAGCCTTTTTAACCTCTCCAATTACAACAGCAGGGTAAAATTATGCATTACAACCACAAGCAAAAACACATAACTAGCAGCAAGCACAAGTAGAGGGGTAACCTTGATCAAAGACCCAAGAACACAGAAACATATATTCATGAGAACTACTGATGCAAGAGTGGAACAAGTACTGAAGAGGCATTTCTCCAGAGGAAAAATAAGCTATCAAATGAGTTTCAAAGGAAAGAAAGGCCTTGGCAGGAGAGTCCTCAATTCTTGGGATAAGTTTCTGGTTTTAAATAGAAAATAATATGAGAAATGCTGAGTGAGAGTTGTCTGACTAAACATATACATCAAGATCTGACCTAAGCATGAGGACTGCCTTTATGGTTGTCAAAGACAAAGGAGATTATGAAGGGTGAGTTTCATCTCATTCTGCAGCTATACCCTACTACACAGTCAGAAGGATCATACCCTAAAAAGTCCTTGATTGTAAAGAGAACCCTGGTTAATAACTTCAGATATAGACATATACACTTCACTTGCCCAGAATTAGGTGTTACAAGTCACTCTCTCAGTGTCACCCCAATTTAGCCACACCTAGAAGGCAAAGCATTTCAGAACAAGAGTCGCAAGACTTGGCACTTGCTTTGTTGGAGGAGGGAGGTTCCTTTATGAGAAGATGGAAGGAATCATGAACTGGTTAGTGAAGCCATTTCAAGTAGATCACAAAGTAGCTGTAGTCTTAATTCTGCCTTCCAGCTTCAAATCATAGAATCACAGAATAGCTTGCATTGAAAGATACCTTAATGATCATGTAGTTCAAATTCCCTGATGTGGGCAGGAACACTTTCCATTAGACCAGGTTTCTCAGAGTCCCATCCAACCTGACCTTGAACACTTCCAGGGATGGGGCATGCAGAAGTTCTCTGGGCAACCTCTAAAGTGCCTTCCTACCCTCACTGTAAAGAATTTCTTCCTAATATCTAAACATACTCTTTTTCAGTTTAAAGCCATTCTACTTTGTCCTATCACTACACGCCCTTGTAAAAAGTCCCTCTCCAGATTTCTTGTAGGCTCCCTTCAGGTAATGAAAGGCTGCAATTATTTCACCCTGAAGCTTTCCCTTCCCCAAGCTGAACAATCCCAATTCACTTAACCTTTCCTCATAGGAGAGGTGCTCTAGCCCTCCAATCATGCTGAAACTGAAAGAAAAGAGCCAGCCTGAACAAATCTCCATCATGAACCGGGGTAGTGAACTGATAATTATGATAGCCCAAAGGCATCTGTGTCTACACTGATTAAACCAAGCAGTTCTTTCTCATCAAATCAGAAAAGAGGCTCAATCATTGGGGAGTTTTCCTTCCTGTCTCATTAATTCACTTCCTGTGAAGCCAATATCAGTCTGGAACCTTTTCCACCATATGCATTTCTCATGATTATTTTTCTCTGCTTGAGGCAACGGAAGAGCAAATGAATATAATGTGATGATGCTCTGAAGACATTAACTGCCCAACAGCAAGGAGGTAGAGCTTCTGGGAGAGAAGTATCTCAAAAATGCCCATTTTTAGGAGCTTCATCGTATAAAATTAATTTACATGACTCGAAGGAGCTGCCCTTTTATTTTTTTTTTTAAGTGTAATACCTAAAGCTGATTTCCTTCACTGCTGGGAGTATGGCAACTTATTAAATCTAAATCTTTCATACTGCATGATTGCTACTGATTTGCAAATGCATTAAGAAATGTAAACTCTTTCACAATATAATTAAAGCCTTTTACTTCTCACATGTATTGATCTTGGCTATCACCGGGGAGTGACCCCGTAGCTTCTAGATCATACAATAGAGACTTTATAGCTTAAGTGAAGGGAGATAAGTACTTTTGCTTATGATTATGAAACAGTTCATATATGCAGTACATGCTAAGAAGAGGTTACATGTACAGACTGATGAACCCTCAAAGGTACATTATGCTTTGCCTTTCTAGCTCTGTACAGAAGTACCTTGAGTGCAGTAAAATAACTTAAAGTTGTCATGAGGGGAAAAAATGCTTCAAGTGGTTTTACACAGCATTGAATTTATGCAATTAAGAAGAGTTTAAATTGCTTATTTCTAAAAAATTGTAGAACATCTTAAAGGAGATTGATTTAATTATTTAGAAGTGCTTCAGTTGCTTGAACTAAGTTATTTTAATTTAGAAAGCCTTTGAAGTATGCAGAGATTTAAAATTCAACAAACTTCTAAAATTGATCAAAAAATTCCTTCTCTTAACCCTATTCTTTCATTAATTAAAAATATTTTTCATTCCAATTGTTCTAAATGCAATTTTCAACTAAGAATGCCCATGTGCCTTTGGTTTCAAACAGTAAAGAGCCACAATAACTAAGTAATTTTTATTTTTTATTTTGGATCTTTGTTTAAAAAACAAAACAAAACAAACTTAGAGAAAAAAAGAGTCTATGACCTTTGCAAGAACAGGCAGGCAACTCGGGGAGAATACAAGGATGTTGTTAGGTGATGTAGAGAGAAAATTAGAAAGGCAAGAACTCAGCTAGTACTCAATCTGGCAACTGCTGTGAAAGATAATAAAAAGTGTTTTTATAAATACATTAACAACAAAAGGAGAGCCAAGGAAAATCTCCATCCTTTATTGGATGCAGGGGAAATAGTGTGGCCAGCAGGACCAGGGTACTGGTACACCTCGAGTACTGTGTCCAGTTCTGGGCCCCTCACAAGAAAGACATTGAGGTGCTGGAGCAAGTCCAGAGAAGGGCAACAAGGCTGGTGAAGGGTCTAGAGAGCAATTCATATGAGGAGTAGATGATGGAGAAGGGGTTGTTCAACCTGGAGAGGAGACTCAGAGGAGACCTTATTGCTCTCTAGAACTACCTGAAAGGAGGTTGTGCCCTGGTGGGAGTCAACCTCTTCTCCCAGGCAACAAGTCACAGGATGACAGAAAATGGTCTCAAGCTGCACGAGGGGAGGTTCAGGTTAGACATCAGGAAGAATTTCTTCACTGGAAGGTTTGTCAAACACTGAAACAGGCTGCCAAGGGAGGTGGTGGAATCACGATCCCTGGAAGTGTGGAAGAAACTGGATGTGGCACTTAGTGCTATGGTTTAGTTGAAATGATGGTGTTCAGTCAAAGGTGATCGGTTAAATGATCTTGGAAGTCCTTTCCAACCCTAATGATTCTGTGATTGTGTTATCATATCAGGAGCTCAGATGTGTTACCACTGGAACAGATAGACATGTTTCTTTCAAAGTTGCATTTTTTAGGATTCAGCCCATCCCTCGTATGTTTCTCTTTATAATGGCAACTGGATTCTGTTTTCCTCAAGGCAGGACTGTCTTCCATTTAATCACAATAAAATAAAATTTGAATATTTTTTGATTGCAAACTGAATGTCATACAAAAAGATAACTCTTCATAAATAACTATTCTGCATTGCTACTTACTGTTAACATGATATGATGTTATCTATAAATGATGTTCTGATTATTAGCAGATTTTACCTTCCAGTTGTAAATATCAAGTACTGACTAAAAGGAATGAAACTAATTAGTTTAAAAATGGATACATTACATTAGTAGCCTTCAGTTAATTAATAACACAGTCTTTACTGACCAGCCACTCCAGACAGCTTGATAAGGTTCCATGCAGAATTCACTATAAAACCATTAGAATTAAATGGAGAAAAAACCCCTTATTTTGCAGTTCTTAAAAACAATAATAAGTTCTAAAGACAATGGTAGATTTATGGTCTCCTAGAACAGCAAAACTTCTATAGTTATGTGATATAGCTATTGTATATAAAAATTCGTGTAATATTTTCTGGTCAAAACCTCATATAATACGAATTGCTTTCCTGTGTAGTCTTGAAAATCATCTACAGTATTTCTCTGTAACATTAAGTTGTTGAATGATAAAAATCTGACAGTTCTAGGCACTGAAGATTACTCACCCTTGAAGGTCTCACTGCAGTATAAATCACTGAAAAATGAATTCCTCGTTTCTGCAGATTCATGATCACTCTTCCAATTATTTTGTCTGTAAACAGAAATATGCATCATTTAACAAACTGTAAACTGAGAAAGCTAAAATCCTACAGTAGCTGGAGAAGTAATAAGCTACATGTTTAAGTGTATTTGGTTTATATAAGCAATTTAAGTGCTCATACCATTTATAGGTTAATAGATAAAAATGGGACGACATTTTCAGTGAAAATTTTTCATTGAAAAATGCAGAATTTAAGTGAAATAATACCAAAAAAACTACATTACAACAGCTCAGAAAAAGGGGTGATTTTGAAACTGAAAAGTAAGTATCATAGAAACAGTACCCAAAAGTTTAAACTTTGGGCAATTAAAACAAGAGCAGAAGAAATCACTTAAGAGATGAGAGCAGGATGCATATACTGTTAGTCAAGGGACCAATAAATAAATAAATAATAAAGTTTAAGAAGTATTATTCTGTGAATTACAAAGTATACAGAACCTATCACTGAGAAAATATTCAAAACATAGTGTTTCGTGTGGAGTATGATATGTATAATATTGGCAGCAATATTTCGTTTGGCTTCAGTGTATTTAAAGCCTGATTCTGCACCCTCAATAGGATACAGAAAATTTTGCTATTCACTACAGTGGAGGCCAAAGGAGAAATGTGGTGGAATATTTCTGGAAAAGGAAGGAGAAGTCAAGTAAGGAAGAGAGGACTTCCAAAGAAGTCAAAATTATGCCTCTACAGAATATCCTCCTTTAGTTCTGAAACCACAGGCTGTTGCAACAAATACTTAAAGCTAGTACGTGTCTTCAAGCTCTAAGCAGAAATATTAAAACTGCTTATGATAAGGAGCATAATAGTTGTGAATCATGAACCATTATTAATCTTGTTATTTGGACTGCTAGAGAAACAAGCAAGCAGACTCACATTTACTGTTTCAGTGCCTTCCCACTTTTCATCCATGTACCAGCCTCGTGAATGCATATTTAATAGCCTGGACACACAGATTTCTCAGGTTTTGAGGTTATATTTTACAGAAAATGTGTTTTATTTTCATGTACTGGAAATGGAGCTTATATTATTATCCTCTTTAACCTCTTCTACTTACCCTAATTATGGTCTCCTGGATGAGTAAAATGTTTAGCTGTTGTAAGAATGCAAATTTATTGTTTTTTCTGCAGGGTTTTAACCAAACTGATTTCCTAATATCAGTCAAGAATCACAGCTATGTAAACTTTCCTTCTTAAAATTATTGTTAAAAGGATCTACTATAAGAAATACACTTATTAGTCAGAAAAACAACTGCTTAACTACTAATACTACTAATTATATTGGTTGCAGAGATCCAAGGCATTACATAAAATAGATTTTGTATTCCAAGTTCATAGATTTTGGAAATTCTCATCAGTTTCAGCTAAAATTTGCAGAAGAAAAAGATAATACACATAAAAGTACATAGATTGACTTTGCTTTTTTTTTTTTCATTAAAGAAACCAATAGCTTTCTGAAATACCATGTTGTTTGCATTTGACTTCAGAAAGGAGCTACATGTAACTATAGTTACCAGTAGCATCTATAACTCATGCCTTTGGGAAGATTCTAGAGGCAATTCCTTCATTCAGAGAAGCTTTTGTGAACACCCTTATGACAACAGAGTTGACATAGATCTTTGTCTGTGATCAGAACTCTACCTTGCTCATGAAGCATTTTCAAATTCTCCAGGAAAAAGGGCCCAGATTGTCTACCATATTTTAAAGCCCCTAAATTATATACCTACATGAGAGCAGTAGTGCAGGTTTTGTATTGGCCATGCAAAGTGACACATCTTCCCTGATTCACACATCTTTTTGCCCATTAACAGCTAGCTGACACTAACCCAAGAATAGGCATAACCTGCTCTTCCATTCTCCCACAGGTCACCTGTTAAATTTGCTTTTCCAAAACAAAGTGGCCTGAGACAACAGTGGCATGATTAAACAGTGTGCCCTGACTGCCAAAAGGGCCAGCTGTGTCCTGGGTGCATCAGGCAAAGCATTGCCAGGGGGTCGAGGGAGGGGATTGTCCTGCTCTGCTCTGCACTGAGGTGCCCTCACCTTGAATATTGTGTGTTTAAGTTAAGCTAGGCATTAAGCTTTTAGAGAGTGTCCAGGGGAGGGCAATGAAGATGGTTAAGGGCCTTGAGGGGAAGCCATATGAGGAGTGGCTGAGGTCACTTGGTCTGTTCAGCCTGGAGGAGGCTGGGGGGAGACCTCATTGCAATCTTCAACATCCTCTTGAGGGGAAGTGGAGGGGCAGGTACTGATCTCTTCACTCTTGTGACCAGTGACAAGACGCAAGGAAATGGCCTGAAGCTGAGCCAGGGGAGGTTTTTCACCCAGAGGGTGGTTGACTACTGAGCTCCCCAGGAAAGTGGTCACAGCACCAAGCCTGACAGAGTTCAAGCAGAGTATGGACAATGCTCTGAGGCATTTGGGTGTGTCCTCTGCAGGGCCAGCAGTTGGACTCGATGATCCTTGTGGGTCCCTTCCAACTCAGCATATTCTATGATTCTGTGCAGACTTATTCTACAGTCTGTGCAGCTGATGAAAGAAATGTCCCATAAAGATAAAGCCAATGTTTAGTCAAGACCAACATTAAACCAAGGCTTAATGGTCTGGGGACAAGAAAAGAGAACAAAATAACTCCTCTGCCATTCAGAGATGGAAATGCAACTGCTTATTTGAGTATAAAACCCGCTCATTTTAGAGTACTGCAAAAACATAGAAAATGACACACTAATGATTTCAGTACTAAGGTACTTTCTCCTTAATTTTAAAATCTCCTCCTGACTTTACACCCTCAGCTCTCAGCAGAAACAGTTATTGGCACTAATAACACTGTTTATTTATTGGTCCACTACGCTAAACTGTATACCCCCAAAACTACCACGTCAGTGATTTGCAGACTTTATAACTCAATCCCTAATTTAGATTAGTAAGTGAAAGCCCTGCAAAAAAATAAGATGCCTCTCAGTACCCCTTTGGTGTATAGCACCTCTTTTTCAACCAGATGCTGGGAAGAAAAAGGGGTTTTTATAGTGTTGTATGGAGAGGTTCAACTCTAACAAGTAGTCTTTAATAACCGCAATCCCAATAAAAGACTTTGATATCAAAGGTAATGAACTGTTTTACAAAGATTAGAAAAACATTTCCTATTCTTGCAGACACCACCCGTTGACACCAAGGCCTTGGAACTGCTGGATGAGCCTGGCACCTCCAGCTCTCGATGTACAAGGTGAGAAACAAGGAGGTAGTCTAAGCTGCATGGACACACATGGTTTGTACTCAGAGCACGAGCAAGGGCCCATGCCTGAAGCAGAGACGAATTATCTTTACATTTCAGGTCACAGAGCTGTATCCAGTTTGGTGGACTTTGAATCAGACACTCAGTATTTCAACATTATGATAATCATCTGCTTATAAGTACTATAAATGGGGGGAATAAAATCTTTAAATAGTAAAAAGCAAAGACCAAGAATTAGAGAACACAATCTGCTCCAGCGACAACACAGATTTAAATGATGAAATGTTAGGTTTATATTGGTCATATTACTTACCATTTTCAGCAATTGCTTCTACAGTGGAAATCTCTTTTAAACCACTACAGAAAGAGTGGGAGAAAATAATTAAATATCTTTTCTAGGAAAAACAATGAGAACCACGAATGTATGAAGATCTTGACTAGTAAAATCCTTACTATCAGTGTCAGTCCATCCATCATTCTCTCATTTCCTCCTAATGACCCTTTTCTGCAAAGCCATTAGAAGTACAAGGACCACATCTTCAGCTGATTCCTTAAACCCCTCAAACTTCCTAGGCTACAGACATGCCAGACTACTTGTGTTATTTTGACCAATTTTCAGGCAGCTTTCTTTTCATTTGGCATTGGCCCCTTGTCTACCATTAGTACGAGAGCTCCTTAAAACAAGTATCATGCCTCTTTTTGTGCAGTAACGTGACAGCTGGAATTGCACTTCTTTCGGGCACATTGATATATGCACCTTACACTGAAGTGCATGTCATGATCTACAAATGCCCAAGCAAAAGGCTGGGAAGAAGAAAGAGTAGGAGCAGCTGAGCAACTATGCCTTATATTTTCTAAATATACATTCTCCTGAAGGAACAGTCTCACTGTTAGATCACAGTCCTCATAGGGCTGGAAATATGAAGAATTATTTCCCACCTCTTCCTTCCAGAGTGATGAAAATCAGTTTTTTTATTCATGTTGGCTTCAGGTTTGTCTGTATGATTAGCTGCTCGCTTATTTATTCTGCCAGGAGTTTTTCTGGCCCCTGGAATGCCTTCTAGCAATTAATTCTGCAGGTTAATCATGTGTTGAGTAAAATAATTGAGCCTTTCTGCTAAAGGTGTTTTGCCATTTAGCTTTATTAGCTGTCCCTTTGTTCTCATATAATGAGGCAGACAAAATAGACATGCCTGACTGCCTTACTGAACATAATTCATCTATTACACCTGGTAAGCTCATCAGGGGACTTTGAAAAACCCTGAATTCACGCTTTTAAGAGCTCTATAAACTTCTACTCTGGTTTTTGAATGTCCTGAATACAACAAATGTTTTCAAAAGCTCTAAAATTCATGCACATATGAAGGGTCAGTTCTGTCTCTAATAAGCTCCTACCTGACAAATGGTTGTAGTTGAACCACCAGTAGGTTTCCTTCGGATGCATTCACTTCCAGCTGAGACACACTGAGATTAGTTACGTTTGTTAACTTCCAGTCTCCTGACTCCTGAAGAAAGCTCAGAAGATACCTTGTAGCCTCACAGTCAACAGCTGGCAAAACTAAAGATGAAGCAGAAGACTGAAGAATTTCCTGTAATAAATTTATGAACAGTTTATTTAGTTGCTTAATAATTACACACAAACCTTCTCTTGTTTTTATGTATCCTTAATTTAATATTCAAGGTGAGGAACCACCATGGTAAACACCATATGAGTTCTCACCAGCCTGATGTTGGCTGCAGCCTACTCCTGGAAAGGGGCAGTGGAGAGACACTTGTGTTGCTCTTATTCATGAACATTCTTGCAGCAAGCTTAAAGCACTCAGTAACACCAACTTTTTACTTGTCCTTTCCACATGTGGGGTGTGAGAGGAGAGACAGATGATGTAGAAGTTCTCAAGCTAAGAGTGTACTGGAGTTGAGCGTACAGGTTTTGAATGCTGCCAAAAACAAAGCTCACACGACCTTTTAACTAAATACCCTCAGAAGTGAGAAGGAACAATGTCAAACACCTCCAGTTCCAGCAGCTCTGTTCAGTATCTTTGCATAATAAACACCCTGTACATCCTGGTGGTACAGCACATGGTACAGACAAGTGTCTAATTTGTAAGTACTAATTAACAAAAGCTACATGTTTCAGGATGTACAGATCCTCCAGACACACACAAACAAAGCTCATGTCACATACTTTCTACTTGAAGTACAAATTATAAAGCTCAGGCTGAATTGGTTTAGATGATAAAGCATCAGGGTATCTATCAGCTTATTTACAATTCTCATAGCTGATTTTCTGATAAAAACTTGAAATGAATTGAAAAACATTCTCATTCTGTAAATTTGAAACCCACATAGTCAAAAAACATATTTCCAAAGATTTTTCTTGATAATAAAATTAACTTCAAAGTTTTGTGGAAACAAAATGCAAGATGAAGACTTGAAAATTATCAAAATTAATGTACCTCAAATTTAATGTTGTGGTGGCTTGACCCTGGTCTGATGCCAGGTGCCAACCAAAGCTGCTCTGTCACTGCTCTCTTCAATTATACAAGGAAGAGAGAAAAAAAAAGGCTCATGGGTCAGGAAGAGGTTACTTATTAACTACTGTCATAAGAAAAACAGACTTGACTTGGAGAAATTAATTACAACTTGTTAACTTTGTTTTCCCATTTTCTATATTTAATTCTAGACTAAGTCTGTCACTTAATCCAACGTTCAGATATTCAGGTTATTACACTCTTTCTCTCCCTTCGATGCAAGTGCTGTAGTGTTGTTAACACTTTCCTCCTACTGTTCTTTTTTGCTTTTTGTCTTTGGCTGCCTACCACTTTTTTGACCTGCTTTGGTTCTTTCTAATTGCTCACATGTTTTCCCTCCTAGGAAAAGGCTAGTTATTTTCACATTTCTATAGATGCTCATAGGGGAGGATTATGCAGTATTGTCTGATTTGCCAGAGTGATAAATAAAAAACTGCAGAAATTGAAATAGAGCGGAAAGCACTGATCTTGTTCATAGGTCTTCGAGTGATGAATTTTGTTTTGTTTACAGATATGAATTTAGATCTGAAATTCTGAACATTTCGATGATTTTGTTTTATTTTCAGTATTTTAATTCCTTGTCCCATAATAGCAGTTCGAATGACAGCAGCCCCTTTTTCCAAGGATATATATTAAGCAGATTACTCATTTATTGTAGAATAAGATATAAAATGCATCATTACTGAGTAATATCTGCGTTGTGCCTCTGCTTCTAACCAATCCTGCACTGCCACCTGTCTCAGCGTCCAGCCATTGGTATTCAACTGTTTTTCATCTGAAGGGTAGACACAGCTGGATGTCAATTCCTTAGCTTCAGCCATTCTAATCACACGTCTCTTGTTTACCCATCCTGACATTTGGCAACAGTGCACTTTCTCTACAATACCCCTATGTTGCTTTACACATTTTAGGATTTCAGCTACCATGCTTGTTCAAAACATGAGAACTCCAAAAGTGGGTGGAGAATGAAGAGGACTATTGAGAAACACCCGATTTTCAGTGTGCTAAAGAATGGTAGCTAGGAACAGGAGAGCGAAGGGGAGATGGAGAGGGGCAAAAAGGAAAGGAGAGGGAAAGGGAAAAGGAAGAAAATCTCCTATTGAACTGTTGGATTGACAGCAGAACTTCCTACATTGAATGTAGTATCTATAACCTGTCCATGGGCAGCTTACTCTGATTATGAGCATATTTACTTTGTTTAGTGCCCCTTCAAGCAATCTCCTCGGTGAAGTAGACAAGAAACATCACTCTTGCATGACATATACTGCTGTTCAGGTTTTGTTGAAGGTAGGTTTGGGATGACTCTGTCCACATTTCTAGCCATCCCAAAGTAACTGCATTAGGATAAATCTGTTCCCAGACTTACTTGCCCTTACTTCAGTGTTATAACTGCATTGATATTACACCTAAGCCTTTTGAAGCTTGAATGGAGTAAATTTAGGTCTATCACTAAAAACTTATTGTTAAAATCTTTGTTAAAAACTTATGTGTCTGTCCATAAAAGATCATATAGTCCTACTCATTGTTCTGAATTAGTTCATTCAAAGCTGATAGACAGTGCTATAATAAAAAATATTAGTTGGAAAAAAGACTCCTGTTTGAGCTGCAGAAATATCTGGAAACCTACGTTTGAAGCAGGCAGGTTCTTCCATGTAAAAGAAATCTTTTGATTATTTTTTTTACCTGTACGTAACTTAAAATATTAAAGTATTTTATTTATTTTCTACAGCATTGGTCAATGGATTATCTATAAAAAAGAAAAATCTCTTTAAACAGACTAGGAAGGACATCTGTTTCTACACACAGTGATAACTGCAAAGAAAGTTATAATTGTTTAATTTTAACTTTCCAATTACTATCTATCTTATAAACTCTTACACTGTAGCTGTGTCCTTCAAATGTATGCATAAAGCCATACATTATGATTTTAAGGAAAACTAATCTGATGTACTTCTGCTAATAAAGTCCATTGCAAATATAGGAAGCACTGTTGAACAAACCTCCATACCCCTATACTGTATAGTGGGAAACATGACACAAGAGGTTTTTTTTTTTCCAAAGGTTACAGAAAGATCCAAGGAACTAGAGAGAAGAAAACCTGAATTCCAGGAATGGGAGGAAGTATTCCAAAGAATAATATACAGACTATAATAACAAGGAAGGATTATACTGGGGAAAAGCTTCACATGGCTTTTGTAAAAAGTTTTGCCTCACAATTCTGCTGAAAATCTCCAAAGGAGTCAATAGGCATGCACACTAGGAAGCTCTAGCTCGTACAGTCTACTTGGATCCACAAAAGGTATTTGGCAGTCTTGAAGCAACAACTGCTAAAGAAATGAAGCTGCTTTGGTGAGAGAGAGGCAGTCTTCACAGGAAGGTAAGCAAACGATAAGTAAAGATACAGCAAGCAAGGGGTGGAAAAAATATAAGTTACTGCACTCGAATCTGTTCTGTTCCATATGTTCATAAATTATCTGGTAAAAAAATATAAATATTGAGCTAATGAAATCTACTGTTTATGCTGAATTATTCAAGGCAAGGGTTGACTGATGAACTACAGAAGCAACTTCTGGTACAGCTTCTTGGGCAACAGAATGATTGATAAGATTCAATGTAAATTGATTTTAGTGGAGCACAAGGTGAGAAGAAAACAAACCTAATTTTATCTATACAATAGTAGGTAATAGAACTGAGTGTTATCGTTCAGTAACCTTGAGAGTTATAACAGGTCTTTGAAAGTGGCAGTTCAGAGCCTTATAGTGACCAGAATTGACAAAACCCAAATATTAGTAGTGTTTTAGAACAGGCTAGAGAATAAAACATCATGTCACTGAATAAACCTGTGATGAACTTTTATCTTGATTATTATGCAGTTCTGCATATTCCCTTGTCAAAACAAACAAACAAACAAACAAAACAAACAAACAAAAAACCAAAAAAACAAACCAAACCAAACCAAAACAAAAAAACTAAAAGAAACAAAAGAAAGAAAATCAAAACTATACTAGGACCTCTGTATCACATGTGACTAAATAGTACTACTCAGTCTATGACCAGTAAGTGAAGATACCATGGAGTTTTAGGACCACAAATGGCAGTGACTTACAATCATAATTATGCTGTTGCACAGCTGGCTACTAATTGGAGTTTGTTTCCTTACATTGCAGTTCTAGGGAGCTGAGCATTGTCTGGGGAAAGTCAAAGCTAATATTAAAGAAAAACAGTTTGTAGGGTAGGTGACTGCTTGACAAAGAAGTTCCCCAAATGCTAATCTTTGTATTTTATTATTTAATTTAAAAGTTGTTTGGAAGTTCAAGTTAAATGATCTTTTATTTTTCTATAAAATTCCTTTTGTATTAAGTGAAAATAGAATTCTTTTATAGCATACAAACCCATTGATACCAAAATCTCAAAACAGCTGCTAATGTAGCTGAACAAATCTAATATCTGAAAATGTCTCTGAGGTTTACAAGCCTATATCTCTTTTACAAATAACATTTTCTTATTGTAATACACATGCTGCTACACGCACGTAGACATTCTAAATGAAATCTCCAGTTTAGTTTTATGAATAAATTTGCATTTCTGAAGTTCAAAAAGAGAGTACTTGAGAGACATGGACTTTTATTGTAGCTTAACAGATCACTTGTATAATATAGACTGTGAAGGTAAAAAAAATTATGATCATGCAACATCAAAGATTCTAACTTCCCCAGTGAGAAAATTCAAACTCGACCTTCACTTTATCCTGCGTTGTGTGAACATTATAACAATTTTTCATAGCAAGATTAAGAATGGATTTCTTAGCCAAAGTATCTCAAGTAAAGTGCAACTAACACAATAGCAATCGAGCAAATTTTTGTAAACTCTGTTACATCCAATATGAAACTGGATGATTATAAAGATCTTTTTCCAGATCTCAAAACTAAACCCTGTGCAATAAAAAACAAACTCTATGTGATAGTTATTGACAAAACTCTCTGCATGGGCATCTAGGTGAAAAAGAAATATGGAATTTATACATCTCATTTTCTTTCACTCATGTTACAGCACCTCACCTCCCCCAGACTATGCTAGAAAAGCATCAAGATTGCAAAGTCCAATGGAACAAATCTAGGAAGTACTGGAGTTAAGGTGAGCAATTTGTCGAAAAAAAACCTTTCCAGTTCTAAAGAAGCCACAATGAGAAAAAATTTCTCAGCTCCAAGACAGAGAGGGGACAGAGGCAAGGTCAGAAAGCCAACAGTTGATGACATTTATTCAGACTGTTGAAAACTTGGGTTTAAATCTTTGCTCTGCCGTATACAGACCAAAGATTTACTTCAACATAACCTTTTGTTTAGCTGAGGACTTCCTCACTAGCCCTCAGTAAGTCTCCAAGTCACCCAGCACACAGCCTGATTTCTAAACCCATTAGCCTCTGGACTCATCTCTAACCTTTAGAGCTTCTAATCTCTATTTACAGGACAGATGGAGTCCTGATTACAAGGCAAAAGAAGAAAGTTTTAAATACTTTGATATCCCTTCTCTTAAACATCCAAGGCCTCCTTAAATAAGATCACCACATCATTAGGAGCTTGCAATGCCATGCATTGCAATACATTTCACATAACTTCTGAAATTAAACCAGTTTTGCAGTCAGGCAGCAACAAAAATTTGCTCCAGACGCAGCCTTGCAGAGATGTTAAACCCAGAGGAGATAAGGCATACCAGAGAGGTACCAGTGCACTTGCCTGCGGATGCAACCACTGATCCTCAGACTACAAATTGTTATGACTCCCATTTGTTCCTCAGAAAACCCATGTACATACTCTGAATAGTTGTTTTTTGTTTCAGCATCAGTGTTATAATGCTGTTATATGGCAAAGAGATAAAGATCTCCAATTTCAGCCATGCAATGAAGATGAGATTTCTAGTACAGATGTAGAGACAGGTAATGTGTGAATATTTATGTATTTGATTACACAAAGTGCTTGCTGTGTAGTGCTTGGGAATTTACACTTCCTTGTGTGCTCTGATACCATTTACATTACTAATAGCTCTGTTCATCCTGCACTGCCTCCAGGAATATCTTTATGACTTCAATGTGTGAACATTTTGTCTAATTACACTTCGACAAACTGTCATATAAGTACAACCATAGATGCTGTGTACAAAGTCTGTAAACCTTCTCACTGTGGACATAAGTTGAAGTTGCTGACTGACTCAGGAGGACTCCATTTTCAATTCTGTTCCTGGAGTTTATTTCAAATTAATCAAGTAGCATTACTTTTTTTTCATGAATATTAAAGCAATACAGTATCTAGTGATATCTTAATTTGAATATGAAACAGTTAAGTCCCTGCATGATCTTCAATTGATATGAAAATAAAATCGCTATTAAATTCTGAAGATAAGGAATAAACTATTGATTACTACAACTTCTTTTCTTCCTATGGCTTCAAAATAGAATTTTGGGGTCTTGATGTTTATATTGTTTTTTACAATAGAAAATGCAGTGTGTTGAAGAACAAATTTGTCAGTTATGATGAATTCTGAAAACTTTAGAAATAAAATAGCTACAAAGCACACATCTGCAAACTCAGTTTATTTCCTTTAACATATCTGCTTAGGCTACAAAAATCTCAACAAATAATTTAAAGAAGAAAACTCCTGCTATTCAGTTCCATTTTCCCAATTATTGTCCGTTTGCATCTTTCTTACTTGTTTTTTTCTTTTAATTTTAAATACTGCATATAAAGAAATAAAAGAGAGAAATGCTTGCCTGAACATTTTGAAATGGATTCTTGTTGCCATAGGATTCAGTGAGGTATGTGAAATCATCTACGCTAAGCTGAAAAACAAAGACAGTAGGTTAGTGAGAAGGAGCCACGGCATCTCATTCAGGTACAGTCTTGTACTCAGCATTGGTGAGAGAAAAGGAATTGATGTTACGTACCCTATCTTGCAGGAACAAGACGAGGTTTCTGGAGTTCTGGGTAGAAAGAGATTGCAAGAGTACTCTCAGCTCCTGTGCTGAGAAAATGTGTCCTTCGTGCATAGCAGTGTCTGGATTCCACTGTGATCTGCAAAGTAATAAATTTTCTTTCTGTAAAATTTCCTACCAATGACAACAACTCTTCTTTCTTTAAATATGCACCAGCAGATACTGATATCCTCATTTTTAGATTAATATCAAGTTTACAGAACAGTTTACTTTCATTCTACTCGACAGAAAAATAACTTGTCCATTTATTCATGTATCAGCTTGACTGTGTTAAAGCAGGAACAAATTTCGTCCAACAGGGTAATGTCTTTCTCTATTTTCTTGTTCGCACGAAAAGGTATAGTTGCATATAGTTTTCCAAAAAAAGTTAGTTACTAAGTGGAATGAAGAAGAATATGTTGAAAACCTTCAGAGAGAATTCCCAGAGGCAATCTGGACTTTCAAAACACTTGCCAGCAGGTATGTTGGTGGCCAAGAGGAGTAGAACTCAGACTAGATCACAAATTGTCATTAACTAGTACTTTTTAATAAAAATTTTGGTAAGTAGAAATGTCACTTCAGTGTTATTGTAAACATGTTCTCTCCTAAGGTTTTCATGATGAAGGAACCATTCTGCGGAAGCTGCTCAGAAAAGGCACCTTTCCAGCAGCAGAAGCTCTTCTGAACAGAATGGTTCAAGACACCAAGAAAGGCTTACAATTCTTTTACCACCTTGCTAGTTGGGAAAAGAGACCAACCTCCTCCTGTCAGGTAGTTGTAGAGAGCAATAAAGTCTCTCATCAGCCCCCTTTTCTCCAGGCTAAACAACCCCAAATCTGTCAGCCAGTCCTCGTAAGACTTGTGCTCCAGCCTCCTCACCATTTTTGATGCCCAGTCAGTGTGTTTTACTGGCTGGTTTTACTGGTTCACTGTGAATTGCAGGGTGAAACAGAGATGTGTGACTGCCACAGACTGTGGATACACTGATGGTGTGCCTTACTGAATGCAATCAACCAGTTCATCCTTTTGAACTCTTCACCTCAAGCAATCAGAAAGAGATCAATAAGCAATGACATGGGGTGAAACACGCAGTTGTCCAACACACATATTGATTGCTATTATTGATTGGTCACACAAAATTTTCTGTCCCAATATGCACAGCCTTATGCAGTCATCCACATGGCAGGTGTATCAGACTCACCACCACAGAACCATCCAGGGGTCCTCAGCTGTGGGGGATCACAACGGCAAATATCTCTGCTAATGTATGTGCTAATGTAAGGAAACTTAAAACGAAGGATTAATTTTTCTATATAAGCATAGCATAAATGAAGGCAGCAATATATTTTCAATTACTTTAGGCAAAAATCATTCCCAAAACAAACACATGAGGGTGCACTTGCAAGAGCTAATTTTAATGAATTTATTTCCTCAAACTCCCTCTTTTATATATGAAGGGAGAGAAATTCTTTGGAATATTGGTTCAAAATGGCTAAATCAAATTTCTTCTGTGTATCATATGCAGTAAGAATTCCTGCTTCAAAAAGCAACCAGGGAATATTAGTTTAAAGGTCGATTTTAGGTAAAGGCAAATTTGTCATGCCAAAGTTATTTGGAGAATACCCAGTGATATATTATTATTTCTCTGTGAAAAGCAGGACATTGTGACCTAGTGAGTTATTCCCATGTTGAACGGAGAAAGATTGCTGTTTTTTAAAACCCACTTTTCTCCAAGTAGAGATCTGCATTTTTCTTTATAGAGGAAAGAGGTATTTGATTTACTAATGTCTCTGTAAGGACTGGTATCACACTTCCCTTATGCTTTGTGCATTACATGGGTTTGTCAGCTGCAGGTTTCATCTCTAACATTATATTTAATAGCATGATTACTGTACAATAATAATGGATAAAAGAGATTTGAAGTGTTACATTCCCTAATACAGCTGAGATATGGCTTTAAAAACTCTATTTCTAAATAGGAACAAAATGTAGTATCCTTCAACTATTCAATATCAAATCCTAACAGATGATGTGGCAAAGGGGATGGAATAGATCAGTGAATCTCAACTTCTATTGATCGATGAAGCACTAAAATTTTAAACTGGTGGGACATGTTCCTATAAAGTCAATAGAAATTCATTGACAATTGCTGCACCTCTGTAGTTAACTTCCCTAAAATTCTTAAGAGTAGTTTCCACATTTCATAGGCCTGTAAATCCCACACTGTAAACCTTGCATCACTGCAAATTACGAAGAGGTAAAGCACAGAGTAAAGGGTTAGCAACCAAAAGTTGCTGTTAGTGTTACTTTATTTTTTAAATAAATTAACCACCTTTTCAATTGCTTCACTGACCTTCACTAGAACTATTTTCAGCTCCACAAGAACTTCTCTCAAAATGCAAAAGTCGTGGTAGGGGAACACTTCTTCCAGAGAATATTCTATTTCTGGAAACATGAAACTGGCTTAACCAGTCCACTATCCTGATTTTTTTAGTCTAGATTTGTATAAACCAGAACAATCTGCAGTAGAACAAGCTGATAATTGCATCTTGATGGAAGGTTTGCTTTTATCACCATAAGGGATTAACTGATAAGATTTTGTTTATATTGACAATGTTGTTTATATAAACTAGGAAGTAGGACAAAGGAAGCACTGACCTTTTCTTAGATGCTTAGGATCACTTTTATGCTAAGAACAGCTCTTTCCAACATTTACTTTGCTTTTAAATACAGAGGTTTATTACTCATACATATGCCTGTCTTATACAGGGGTGAATCACTAAGTATTTTGAATATAAAAAACCCCCTTGATGTTGAGATATCCATTATTATTTTCAGGAAAAAAAAGTCAAAGCTACTAAATCAAACTTTTGCAAAATTTTCAGATTTCTATATGCAGTGGTCCCCACAGGGACCAGAGTTTCAGCTTTTGGAAATGCATAATAGATGAGTAGACATACGTAAAAGTTAGTAAATAAGTGGCCCATTGTCGTCTGACAACTGCTCATATCCAGTATTGACCTGAACTTGCCCAAGTTGCCAAATTTCTGGAAATCCCTAGTAATCACACAAAATCCTTAAAGTCTGCATGAATAAAATTCCTTCTTGGAATAAGAGGGGTCTATATCCCGTTCTTTTAAGACAAGTTCAGTCTTATTTTATAAATTATATTCAAACCCCTGAATTTCATGTGTCTCTTTGGATCTGTCAAGACTCTGCAGTTGTTTCTAGCAACTGGTACATATACATTCAGTTGTGTATTTAAAAAACTGTATTAAAAAGAATATTAAAGTGAAAAGTCAGGGTTCAGGAGTTAGGAAATGCAAGGATTAAGGTTGCCCACATAGTTTTTGGTCGGTTCCTTTTTGAGACACTGCCTTATGGTGTGACCTTGAGTCACGATGTCTCCAACAGTCATGAGACAGACAACTCAAGGATGCCTTAGGGTGAATAAAACACATCTACTTCAGATTTTTAGACTATGGATTCTATTTACTTTTTTCTGCCCGCTTAGAACACTAAAATTATAAATAAAACCACTAAAATTATAAATAAAAATGGGTAAAATCATCTGTTGGGTGGTTTGATAGCCAAAAAGCAGATTTATTTATTGGAAAAATTTATTGCCATGAGCTGATTTACCAGAATCGATGGTACACAACATATTATTCTGCGCACATACACACCGAGCAATGGCATAAGCAGGAACACACTCCTGCTTATGCAGGAAGAACACACTTCTTACCTCTGAGTTGACCAAAGCAGCATCGGCACATGGTCCACTGACAGAGACATTTTGAACAGCACGGCAAGGGTGCAGAGCAGCCGGGCTGGAGCAGCAGAGCAGAGCTGTGCCATGGCTCCAGGCGAGTGCACACGGAACTGGCCAGCCACAAAAGAAAGTCCGAGCGTGTGCACAGCTGCACTTCCCGGTTGGGTTGCTGTTATCCAGATTCAGCCAGGCGGCTGGGTGACGCAGCTCTCTAACAGCAGGGGGAATTTTCAAAACATGAACTTCCTTCACTTGAACTTGGGAGTTACACATTTTTAATACTCTCAGGTTTGTGATTTAAGCAGCTCATAAAACTCTCTGCAGTGAAAGCATAGACTGTTTCCTCTAATGCCAGGGAGAGTCATGAAGTCCAAACTCCTGTCCTACACAGGCTGATAAGAGAGTTATCCACTCAAAATGGAGTTTATACAAAGTTTTCTCTACTGCACAGAATGTATTCTGCAGAACTTCTATCATCTTCCCCTGTTACATATTATCATGTCCCTCAGCTTAGTTCTTTCTCATGTATTGAGAGCTGGTGTCACACATTTGGGTGTTGGCAGGTTTGAAATCTGCAACAAATCCACCCGTTGCAGATTCCAGCAAGAAGCAAGAGAGAGAGAGAAAATGGCATGTTCAGAGTGTATCCACTGAAATATGGAATTGTTAAGCTATCTTTTGCATGGAGGATGCTATCCTAGAAATCAAAAATATCTAAAATCAGGGGCAAATTATAATCACTTCAGAAACTGACATGACTTCAGTATTTCACAAGTCTCATGCAAGATCAAAATAGTCACAGAGAATTCCTCCATGCCAGGAAGCAAATTCCTCCGGCACACATTTTTGCGCCTGCCTAACACTGAGCTGTTTCTACACCTCGTGACTACATTAGGCAGCAGCAGTCTTGACACATGTTTGGCACTGGGCACTTCATCATCAGAATAGGATGTTAGAGATCATACACAAAAGAAATTCTGAGGTTTTTTAAAACAAGTTGTGATAAGGGAAAAATAAGGAACTACAATGAAAATTGTATAAGAATTCACAAACAGATGTCAGAAGACATGCACTTCTGAATCTGAGCACACATAACTGGATCAATTAAGTCCACTCATCCTAGCCCAAAGCATACTGTTATAGTACGGTTGTCTAGTATAAGGCAATTTGTTCATCAATTCAATCTGAAATCAAATTTCTGTGACAAAAGTAATAATTTTGAGGGAAGCAATACAACAAATATCTACATGTTTCTTTTCCATGTTGATAAAAAAAAAATATATATCTCTCTAACTGCACTTTTTCCTCTTTTTCCACCTCGGAGATACGTTAGAAATCCTACCTCTTCCCTTTAACAAGCTCATGTTTGTTCCCCAAGAGTCACACCATGTGACTATTGTCTAAACAATTCTTGAACTCTGTCAGGCTTGGTACTATGACCACTTCCTTCCCCTGGGAGCCTGTTCAGGACCCAATCACCCTGTGGGTAAAGAACCTTTTTCTAATATCCAGCCTAAACCTCCCCTGACACAACTTCAGGTCATTCCCTCGGGTCCTGTCACTGGTCACCACAGAGAAGAGATCAGAGCCTGTCCCTTCTCTTCCCCTCACAAGGAAGTAATAACTGCAATGAGGTCTCCCCACAGTCTCCTCTTCTCCAGGCTAAACAGACCAGGTGACCTCAGACTCTCCTCATAGGGCTCTTCACCATCTTCATTGTCCATTCCTCAAAGCTCTTCACCATCTTCATTGTCCTCCTCTGGACACTCTCTAACAGCTTAATGTCTTTCTTATACTGCCATGACCAAAACTGTGTACTGTGTTTGAACAAAATATATCTGGGCAACAAGTAGAAGAACGAGACCATGTGGTTTCTACCCTGCTTCCTGTTCCTCCCCAACACCATGGCAACGCAAACCACAGGACCTCCCTCCAATTTCTGTATAAGCTTTAATCACTCTGGGCCTCATCATCACATAGTGAGCTTTGGATTTTCTTCACTGTTTTATGCTTCCAGCACACACAGGTGAGATGCACAGTTGGTGGGCATACTGTCTGTATTCTACCTTATAGAAACAATCTTAAAACTTGTTGAAACAAAACTAATTTTTTTCTCTCAGATTACCATCTTACTTACAAACAAACTCTTAACCAAAAACAAACTGACTTCCTTTTTTAGTATTTGTTCACAAACCACAGTTTAGGAACAACTGAATTGAATAAAGCTTTGAAAAAAAGCAATGAAGAGAACCTATTGAGTGGGATTTTAATTTGCTCCCTTGGTAAATTTACCTCACAAATGTATCTGCTTATATTTTCTCCTTTTTTTTGCACTCTTAAAGGGTTGTTCGTTTTTTGGGTTTTTTTGCTAAACAATAAGAAAAAATATACCTATTGCAAAGATATTTTAAAAATATTACTTTTGTTCATTTAATTAAAATTAGATGACATCACAGTGGCTCTTTTATCTGTGAGCAGGGACTTAAACCCACTTTTCCTTAATGTCAAAAGTTTGGATTCCAAAAGATGTGTGAATGATGAAGGTAAGTCCTGTATGTCAGACTGTAAGGGATGACTGTTGTAACAAGGACAACTGAGAGTACAAGATAAGCCATCATAACTGTGCATACACTGGTGACAAAAGTAAGTCCCATCCATTTTGCATGCAAATTTGATCCTTAAGCAGTAAGTTTGGGAGCTAACATGATACAACAGCAGCATATTAAGTAATTTCTTCTCTCAGCTCAGAGAATACATGTATTCAAATTTAGGCTCTTTAAAAAATCCATGATGTTTAAAAGAATCCAAGATTTGGATGTTTTTTTGTTTTTAATCTCAGTTACTATTAGCATAATTTCCTATTGAAAAATTATTTTCTATATGCCAAATTTAAGTCAGCAACTTTGTGCTACCCTGACATATTTAATTTATAATCCTGCTTTATCACTGTTTACAATAAACTATTATCTAAGAAGGCAGCTAATATTTTGTTCATTGGAACATCTTTTTAGGGGAAGTAGGAGGGGGAAACAATCTGAGTTTTTCTTCCTTTGAGACATAAATAGGGAGATTTACATCCTGGAAAATGCATGGATTTTCCTCTTGGAGCGGGAAGGCAAAATGCATGTGTTTCCTTGCAAATTATCATATTTCTCACTTGTGCCTGTGGGAAAAAAGCTAGCATTTTTCCATCTGGAAATGGACTGCCAGTGGTGTTGGAAGTGGGTTGAAGGCAAATTTTGCTCCATGTTCCAAAACCCTTGCTCACAAGAGTCCTGTGAGGAAAACAGTAGGTGTTGATGGACCTCATATCTCTTCTAGTGCAGAAGGAGCAATACAGGTCTTATGGACCAATCCCCTTTACCTGGGAGGGAGAGTCTTTGTCCAGGACAGAACTGAATCTAACACAGTATCTCTCACCAGCCTTTCAGGAGGGTTTCAGGACTGTGAATTTCTCCTGAGTTCAACTTCTAAACTATAATTTAAGAGACTTGATAAGCTTATCACTTCAGCCACTTATCAGAAGTGAATGGAGAAGGTTAGAATTTCACCTCACAGTCTCTTCTCCTTTGTAGAGGCACTGACACTTGGCAGTCATTTGTTCTCATCATCCTAGAAGTATCTATGCTGCAAAGCAGAGGCCTTTTTACCAGCAGATCCCAAAACCACCTTGTGAGTAACTCTCTGAAATTCAAGCAAAGATGATCAACTGTGCTTGTAAAGAATTTAATCAGTTCTATTAGAAATTGGCAGGTCTGACCCTTTATCTGAACAGTTTTCTTTTTCTGATAAAACGTAATGACTTTTCCTAGAACTGTAGCATCTTTACTCTGCCTCTGACCTTTTCAGTCAGCTTTCCCAGTATTCTCTACTGTCTGATACAGAGAATACTTTCATTCCTCATACTTGTCCAGTACCATTTTAATATCATATATAAGCTACATAAACAGGTGAAGCAATACAACAATTATTGGAGAAAAGTTTTAAATTAATTCCTTTTCAAATGCAATACAATTATAAATGCTATGGACAAAGAGTGGTAAAAAAATCATTGGTTTTAAATTCAGTAACAATAAATAAAGCATTTATAATTATCAAAATTAGCAATTAAAGACAACTAACATTAAGGATTTTTTTGTGATTTCAATTATGATGCATTTTTACAAAAGCTATACTATTGTAGTTACATTGGCTTCACTTGGCATTGCCCTAGCAAGAGAACTCAGATATCTGAAGAAAATAATTTTCCGTTTTGCATCAGCGCTCTTTCCATACATTGTATCCTTCAAAACTTTCCATTTCTATGCTTTCAAATGCCATTTTTTGAAACTGATTTGAAGGACAGTAATATTCACTTGATACAGGTAGACACTTATTTTGTGGACAGCCATGTCCCAAATATTAGTATCCAATTCACTATAATTACAAACAAATTTTAACTATTTACACAAGAGCTTTCTAAGTGTGATTCAATGGCATTGCCGCTGTTAGGACCTACCAAATGCTGGTGATGAATGGAGTTAGAGCCACTCGGTGGACAGTCACAAGTGCTGCTCCCCAAGGCTCAGCACTGTGGCCAGTCCTATTTAACGTTTTTATTGATGATCTGGGTGAGGTATTGAGGGCACCCTCAGTCAGTTTGCAGACAACACCAAGTTGGGTGCGAGTGCTGATCTGCTGGAGGGTAGGAAGGCTCTGAAGATGGATTTGTACAGGCTGGATCAATGGGTCAAAGCCAACTGCAGGAGAATTAATCTGAAATTAATGGTAAAATCAATAGAAAGGCTCCACTGATGTTAAAATGTACTGGTCAGTCCAGTACTGGTTCTACAGTTCATGCGCTGTTGAGCGAGTTAATACAGTTTCCAGCTGTTTGCTGCCAAATATATGCTCATTTCTGCTTGCAAATGTTACTGCTTTTTCCTAAACACTTTTATTTGTCAGAGCAAAAGACTGAGTCAAAACCACCTCTACAATAGAGGTTTCAAGCAGAACCTTGCAACTTTCTGTAGGACTTTTTGAATTTACACCATATCACATTTTTTCTCTGCAACTATAATCAAAAAAACACAAACTTTTAATTACAGAGGACATTTAGTTCTTCAAATAACACAAGCTCCTCAAAAATAAGCATGTTCCAGACAGTCTGCATTGTGCACTTCAAATTGTAAGTATGATTAACAACCATTTCAAGATCTTGCATAAAATAATTACATGCTGGTGGTTCCACTATGACCATCCAGATGAGCTAAAAAATTATTCTTTTGCACAGATGTTGGCAAGGCAAAGCAGCCATATTTGCAAGAGTATAATTATTCTGTTTTCATGCTGAAATTCAAGATTAAAGGGGGTTTCTGCCTTACACATTTAAGATGAGAAAAATAAATTTAATACAATGTTACAGTATTATTTTTCTAATTAAAGACTGACAAAGAATTAAAATAATTTGCCCAGCAGGTATATTCCACTACAGACAGAATGTTCCAAGCAATGCAGGCATACACAGAAAAAGAATCATTGCTCTAAAAATTTAGAATTTACAAAGCTCATTAATAACATTTCACTTTTTAAATAATGCGGTTACGAAACTTGAGATGCAGTTATATTAACTGATCCAGATCAAATTATTTTATCCTCAGAAGTTTATTTTGCGCAGTGTAATACAATCAAAGTATTGATGAAAATGTGTATTTCTTTAAAATCTAGGAAATGGTATTAATAATTTAGTGAACTTCTTTAACTTCTGTAAACTTCATCGAAGAATTATGGGTTTTTTATGAACTTGCATTAGCCTGATTGTCACTCCCAGGCAAAAATGATGACATCCCTGGAATCTGAGAAAAGTAGTTTTTTGCCCGGATATGCTTCTGTTTTATTCTGAAAATAAATGCAGCTTCATAAGCCTGAAAGGAAAAATAAATTCAAATCCCATCAAATACAATAAAAATATCTAGAAATCTGTACGTTGCTTCATATTTTAGACAGTATAAATAGTTACCCTTTAGTAAATTAAACCGGATAATTTATTTGCATCTAATAAAAAATGAATTATTTTGTAGTTCTATACTGCTATCTATGGCCCAATAGTGAAAATTACTAACCACTCCTTATGAAATATTAGTCACCTTTTAGGACCAGAATAACTTTTTTATCAATTCAATTTCTCTATTTATTTCTCTTTTTCAGGTAAGAACATTTGTACTTACGTTTGAAAATTAAATAAGGCAATGCTTAAATATCTGTAAGCATTCTCACTTTTGTAGTTCTTCACATTAATTTGACTGGAGAGGAGGCAATAAAGGAATTTCCAGCTTTAAACTGATTTTACCTTCTAAAGCTAAAGCTCACATAAACGTGTCTGCTTGAAGACACGATTTGGGCACACACACACTCAAAATACCATGGATGGCAGAATTCCTTTTACCTTTAGAATTCCCTAACTGATATATTTCATGCACAAAGCAAAACTTTCATTAAGAGAGCAATTAACTTGCTCTGTCAGTTTAGTTATCACATCCTCTTAACACTTTCAAAAAGAAGGGCAATGCATAACAGCTGAAGTTGCATTTCTGACGCACTCATATTGTGTTAGAAATTGAAGAACACCCTGAACAAAAGGACAATAGGCAATAATGACCACAGACCTCTACATACATAAATCAATAATCTAGAGGTGAAAGCCTTAATAATCCATTACTAACTGCAGGACAAACACAGCTCACAGGATTCTCCCACGCCTTATAAAACTAAATACTCTTAATATATATGTTCAATTGAGTGAGATATTTAATGGACTACCATGTTTAAATATGGAATTTGGTGTAAAAATAGTTTTGATGATGACTGACACATTCTAACACATTGAGTTTTTTTAACTCAAAAGAGAAATTATGCCTTTATTGCTAATTTCAAACTGTAAGATTGCATTGTCAAGAGTACTTAAATGACATCCATGTAAGGAAGTACACGGAGATCAATTTTATGACGACAAATGGATAAGTTATAGAACAAGAGCCATTCTGCTTTTTGATGAAAAACTTATAAGGTCAGAAACTAATGAGGCCAGAGCACATGCAAGAGCTCAGGCACACAACTGTCATAGTATTTATGGTTAATGTTTATGCTTTTCATCCAGGCCAGTTGTTGTCTGATCTCATCTGAGGAAAGAGCAAATGCACTGCACTGTCCTCGGTAGGCAGCATGGATGAAACCACTTCTTGCATTTCAGGAGGGAGAATCAGGGCAAGACAGAGTTCAAGTGCATGGAATGAGTGGTACATGCCAAATGCCTTCTGGATTAATGTCCATGTTGTTTAATAGTACAGATGTAATCACTTAAATAGTCACTATGAGCCAATTTAAACCTGAACAACTGTAATTACTAAATTTGGTCAAACTAATTAGTCACAAGATTCTATTAAAACATAACATAAATATTGTAAAAAATCAAGCCCATCAAGTTTTACCTCCTGAAGATTACACAGCTTAAGATGTACATCTGCCTCTTCTTTAGTGAGGAGAATAGTGTTCCATGGAGACCACTCACGCTGCTTATCCCATCTGACCATAACCAAATCATACAGTTCACCCCAAGCACTGAGAGCTGACTGACAGTTCCATATGTTCTCAATCATGTACTGCAGATCTGGAAGCTGAAATTAAAAACAGGGTTAAGAAGGAAGAAGCATGTCTCATATAGACATATACATCTACTTTTAGCATGGTGTAGCAACTCACAATTGCATTTTTCTTGTATCATCTCTAAATGATGCTGCACTGCACAATGAATGAAGCAGTCTCAGCTGCTGCAAAAGACTTTTAGCTGTGCCCAATTCATTTCTAGGTGTCCCAGAGCTCTTTTCTGGATATAAGTGCAGAAGGGGACAGGGTTGTTGGCAGGGAAAGGGAAAAAGAAAAGGTGAGTAGCTCAGAAGAAATTCTAGTAGTTTAAGGAAATGTTAGGAAAAAAACCTAGGAAATCAGTGATACTTACAACTCTAGAGAAAATAAGTTAATTTGGAGGGAAATTACACAATATCTAGAGATGTTGCAATGATACAGTCACAAATGGAACTGCAAGAGAGGGCTTACGGTCTCAGCAGTTAAGAAGCAGTCATGTTTCAGTGCATCAGTGCCCACCAGCCATCACAAGTGCTGTGAGAGATTTTGAAGGATGTTTACATATTAAGATGAACTAAATTAGACAGGGACAAAAAACTTTTCAGCTATGGTGAAAACCAGTATGGACAAACAACATCTACAAAATCCAGGGGTTTTTGAGACTATTTCTTAACTCAGGCATGATAATTAAGAAATTCCAAGCTTCCTTTTGGCTGCACATTTGTAAAGTGCTAAACCACAGCATGGCTTGTTTTGGTAGCAGTGGGATACTGATGACTGGCTTGTGATTGCTTGGTTGTCGTTTCAAACATACTGAAAATATAGTTCAAAGATTATTCTATGAATGTTGATACGGTAGAGACTTCTCTTGCTAAATCTCAGAAAGGTCAAATAAATCCTGGCTGTGAAATATTTTCAATAAATAATACTTTGCAAATATCTAATATTCAAAACTTTCTCAGTGGATATTGGATGTCAAATTCATTTGCTGACCTAATAACAACTAAAATAGAGATTTTGCTGAAGACAGGTGATTTTTTTTAAATGGACCTGTTCCAGTAATGATTATTAGGAAGCATCACCTGCTTAGTAATATTGCAACATATTAAAGAAGATGGTAAAAACCACAGAAAATTAAAATATGTAGTGAATCTATCCCCTAATGAATGCACACAGTAAAACTTCCAACCATACAGATATTCTACTGACAAAGAGCAGGAATGTCAAAACCTAAGTTCCTTTACTTTTTTTTTTCCATCTGACAACACAAAACAATTCAGTTGTGTTACTAAAACAGTGCAAATAACGGGGCTCAGGAGGTGCAATTCAGCTTTCAACTGTGCTTCAAGAGCTTAAGGGCTGCTCTTCATGGTATGGAATGCCCCATATCACAGGAAGTTGTAGCTTTTAGCCTATTTCTCAAACTGTCAACAACATACACGAAATAAAGGACAAATAGTCAAAGCCACTGTTTTCCATTATTAGCAATGCTCTTTCCAACAGTACCTGAACTAAGAAAACAATTTTACTGTCATCTTGATAATCAGCTTCAGATTTCCTGAGATTTTCTAGTATAAGTCTGTACTTCAAATATGATTCTCGTTGCCGAGCCTCATTATCAAGCTTGTAACATGAGCGACATCTGCCAATGGTGTGGGAATTAGCAGGAATAACAAACTCAGTAGATGGTAAGTAATTTTCACAGCTATGGCAGAAGTAAACATTTTTATAAAGCTTTAAAGGATCTTGTGGAACCTAAAAATTAAAAAAAAAAAAATTCACCACAAAGTATCTTTGTATTACTTGTGTGTCACAGTCTGTCAGAATACATTTTGCATATCTTCATGCAAGTATTCTAATATGTAAAAGCTAGTAATATTTATTTTTGAAAATACCCAACAAGGTGGTGTGATTTTTCTTAGAGAGGATACCAAAAGCCACTACGTTTTCTTATTGTACATGTTAAAATTAGTTATATAAATCAGTCAATTCATTTTTAAGCTATACGAAGATCCTAAACATCATGCTCCGGTGTTCTTGCTGGCACTTTTAGGTGTGCAGATTGTCAGCCATTCTGGAAAGATGACAACACAGAAAAAACCAGAAACTACATTTTCTGCATTTAATTTTTCATGTAGAATCTGCCCTTTATGTCAAAGATAAAACCCTGTGATTATGGGCGTATTAATATTCTGGTATAAGAATACCAAATCATCAGAGCCACATGTCCAAAAACAACATAGGGGAAGATAATAAACTAAACTAAACTCATTGTCATATTCCTTCATGGATTGTGGAAAGAATATAATGTAGTCTGTGCAGAGGGTCCAAGCCTGTAACTGGATAGTCTAAATAGTCAGATAATCTTCAGTCTCTGCTATTACACACATAAATAGCCCTGCTAATAAACATAGTGTAAAAAAAATGTGTGTTGGTTCTAAATTCTGACTAACATTTACTGACAGATTCTATGCTCCTAAGATACCATAAACCCCTGTACAAGGAATCCTCTTATGATAGGTGCAGAACAGGTGTTGCTACTTATAGCAGCAACATATGATAGTGAATCATATTTTTCATTGTAATCTGTAGTCAGAACAGAAAAACAACCACACAAATCTAAGTACATCTTCTCACACAGTAGCAACTGATTGTGCAACAGAAGCCCTTAAAAGTTCTTGCTTAGGTGCAAGTCATTAGACATCACTTTGACATATTCTTCCTTTCTGGAGGCATGGCATGATGCCCCTTGACCAGCGGAAGAAACATGAATTGCTCTATCTATTGGTACCCCTTTGCTATTAAATTTTACTGATACCATCCCATAACATCTACCATTTATAATTTTCAGATTTGTTATTTCAACACAAGAGTTCCTGAGCTTTCTCAGTAGTAGTAGCCACTTGTCAGGTTCTTATAACCGTGTCCATGTCCCATGCTTCCTGTACGACTATATAAGCTTATTTGTGTGAAGCCTGTGTACTTGCTGTATTTTACTTCTTGAGGAACTCCTCCACCAATCCCACAGCAAAATGTGAAATAAAAAAGCTTTCGATGTTTTCCATTCCCCTTCTCCTTATTTCAATGGCCACTATGTCAGGCTGCAAAATGAGGATAATACCTTAAGTAACCCAACAACGCGAGGGTTAACCTTTGGAATTTTAATATACTGAAGAAACAATGTACAAATTCTTTTCCTCAGTCCTTCTAAGTTGCATTCTTTCACCTCTCTTGATATAAGATCAACTTCTCTGTCAATTAGTTCCACTATTTCCTGTGTTAATTTACATTCATGTTCCTGGAAAAAAAAAAAAGTAAAGAAAAAGAAAAACAAAATTCACAACAATAAAGAAGCAAAAAAACCAAACAAAATAATTCAATGCATATATGAAAGCAAACTGTGGATTCTATGCCCATTATCATTCACACTTCTGTATGTTCACGTAAGAGCACGTTCACAGAATTCATGTCTCAGGGAAACCATCTCCAATCAAATTAATGTGAAGAACTACAAAAGTGAGAATGCTTACAGATTCTGTTTTAAGAGGCCTGTATACATAAATATATATATATCAAAGCTGTAAGGCACTGTAAGTATGGAGGCACTAAAAAATGCTTAGCAGAGATACACAATATATGCAAAATTTTCAATCTCCAAAAGCCCAAATAAGTATCTTCCTAAGAAGCTTCTTTTTATGTGCTTAGAGGTGTAATGAAGATAGTTTGAAAAAAAAAAAAAAGCCACAGAAAAAAAAAATCCACCACATGAAAGGCATGGGAAACTGAGAGGATACCTAAAAATTAGTCATTTTAATATTTCAAATGCTTGTCAGGAGATCCTTCTGAGAGAGAGATAAGAGGTGAATGAGTTCAATTTTTCTCAGGTAGAAGAAAGTGCTAATTTACAGAAATTCACTTGTTCACTACAGCAATATTGACTAATATTAAGATGGGCAGGAGTTCATAAACCAGCAGTGCTCTCAGTGCCATATTGACTTTAGATCAAATACTGGCATTACTAAAGCAAACAGCAAGATGTTTGCTTGTTTTAATAAGACCAGGAAGCAGCATTCTATTCTAGACTGATGTCAACAGAATCATCCTAAAAGGACCTTAAAACTCATTCTTTTTGTATGTGAAATAAAAAAAACAAATATGAAAGACTACAAGAAATGCAACCAGTTTCTAATTCATTTGGAACACTGGCAGCAGCAGTGAGGGTGGGAAATGAGGGATAAAGAGAAGAAGAAAAAAAATCAGTATTTGTTACTCCTAAAACTGGTAATCCAAACCAACAGAGAGATAGGTTCTAAACAGGCATTTCAAAAAACTTAGAAAAAATAAATGGCAATAGCCACGTACATTTCTGCCATGGTTCTCATAAGGTTGCTATAAGTAATTAAACTAAAATTGTATTGTGTGTTAAGATACCAAAAAGTCTAAAACCACAGGGCTAAAATTCTAACAGACTTGAAGAAAAATGCACACATAACAAAGTGAAATATGAATTCTGAGTATATCTGGAATGTAAATTATGCTCTCATGCCAGATAGTACACTAGGCTCTCTTGCTGCCAGCTGATCATTGTGGCACCCATCTGCCAGAAGCAGCATTGCTTGTGCACCAACATAATTAAGTGACAGTATCCTTGGGAAGCACAACTTCAAGATAAACATAAACAGAAAAATAAAACATACCTTCACTGTACATCTGAGTGTTAAAAGCACATCTGTTCTCTCATCTTTTGGGATGTCTTTTGCGCTAATGCTGCGGTAGATTTCAAGTAGTTCTCTGGCACGGAGTGTATCCTGTGTGTCCATTTCAGTGATTTTTCCATCAAATGCTTTCCATCTCTTAGGTTGTGCACACTGCAGAAACAATTAGTAGAACTCTGAGCTATTATAATCTGACCACCAGGTGAACAAGTGCATTATGTTACATCAAGTTTCATCAGAGCAAGTAGGGACTTAACATTAATGCTTGATTAGTGCAAAAGGCTAATTCTAGTGTTGATACAGAATCTCTTCCACCAGAGCAAACATTCCATTGCACACTTTATTTGAAGTTGCAGGCCATAAAAATTTTGACTTACAGTATGTTAGAAGTAAATAGTATTCTTCTACAGGGATATGCTCTACCTCTTTAAAAATGAATTTACTGACAGCAGTGTTAGAATACATTTGCTCCATATTTCACCTGGCAGTTATAAATCCCTCCAAAATATCAGTAAAAATCAGTGGGTCAGTTGACTGTGTAAAGACTGCAAATTTAAGACCTTAGAGTCTACTGCAGTACAAAATATCTCCAGGGAACTATTCTATTTATGCTATTGCAGAGATAGAAGACATAGACTTTGTTAAAGCTAAGACAAGGCATGAGTTGACAGCTTATCAGATACTTCACCTAGCTTCTTGTTTCCAAATGTAACTACATGCCATATACCTTTATGCTTCATTTCTCTCTTTGCATATCTTCGACTTTTAGAGACAGTGAGAAGTTACATGATGTCAGCTGCCCCAATTTGTTTGAAAAGTCCAACCATTCTTTTTCCAGAAGACTGGGTTTGGTTGCAAATCACACTGTTACATAAGGAGAGAGGTATCCAATTCTAACAGAAAAAGCGTTTTCAAAACCCTCTCCCCATCATCACCTAATTCAATTTTTTTCCTTAATTGGGACAGGTATTTGAAACCTCATTCTGTGTATTCATTATTCTCTTTCCCTACATTTGGAACTTGAGTGTTCACAAACACTCAAGATCTTCACCCTGCAGTCTCAGCGTGAGTTAACAACAGCAACACTTCATGCAGCATTCACACGATTAGCAGTTTTCTGGATATGACCCCAGCACTGATGCAATGATTATTTTGATCACATAGGCTTGCTATGGTGCTAAATCATAAAACTACCATAAATATTAGATATTTAGAACAGATATGATTAGTCATCACCACAATTAAAATAGACTTTTCTCCATTTTTAAAGAAATAAATTATAAAGTTAGGTAAGCAAATGAAAGACAAAATAACTGAAAAAAAGGATTTAACACTGAATAACTGACAATTAATTACATTATCAGTGGGGGCAGAACTCTAGTTAAAGGGGGTATTGTTAATCAGAGATCACAATTTAGAACCAAAACTGACTAAGAAATCCAATAGTAAAACCAGACAGTAAAAAGAAAAAAAACAAAGCAACTCTTAATTCCTTAATGAAATCTTTGAATTTCTGCAAAACTAGAAAGATGTGATTCTCTCTCTGTCATAAGTAGGGAGCATTCTACTGTAACTTCATTACTTTGTTTCACTATCTTTATGCAGTACTAGAAATTCTTTAAAACAAACAAACAAACAAAAAAAAACCACCCCCCACACAAGCAAGCCAACAAGAAAACTCCAACCAACTTAGTGCTGTCACTCCTTTGTATGCTAGACTGGGAAAAAACACTGCTTGCCACATAGAAGTTGATTCAGTATCTACATTTGAACCTCTTCAGTGAAATCACTTATAGTAAGAGAGAAAGGTCATTTCCTTATGTTAGGGAGAATCAATGAGCAGAGTTCACTCTAGAAAATAGTTACTAAAACTAGATTCTTCTGATAAATTTGCAAATCCAAATATATGTAAGCAGTCTTGGTCTCCCACTCTGCAAATGATCTTTAACACAGACCAACTATATTATGATAACTAATTCTTCAAAGATATATCTGTAACTTCTGTAATTTTCCTTAGTATCTCATTATAGCTGGGTATTGTATAAAATAAAACATACTTTTCAAAAATGCAGCTTTTTACTGAAAAAACCCAGAGGTCCCATCAATATGAAGATTTCCTATGTTTTAGAAAGAATCCGAAACTTTCTGATTTCAGGACTATTTTTCTGTACTAAGTCTGATGTGAGAAAAACTAAAACTCCAAGATCTGCCAGCTTTTTCTTGTCTTTCAGCCTGCTGGCAGTGCTGTGAAATTTGCAATAATTCTGTTATCTGTATTACTTTAGAAAGCAAGGCTACTATAACTGCACTCTGCTGCCAATGCATGAAAGCAGAAAAAGCGCCTGAGGAGAGAAACACACCACTACAGTCATAGACAGAAAAAGGTAAGTAAAATAAAAAAAATCCACAGAATGTGTGGAGAAACAGCAAAAGCATGAAGGGTATGAACTGAGTGATAGTTAATAATTACATAAATTCCTTTAAGGAAATAGGATTGCTGTACAAAAGCCTAATCAAATACTTCCTTTTCAAAGTAGAAATGCTGAAGAAGAACAAGCTCAGCATAAAAGAGAAGCCCCTAGAATGTAATGCACACACAACCAGTAGCAACCTTTGTAAAAGCACACATGCCTGCCGAGGTACATGCTTAAAGGAGCAAAGAGGGGAACAAAGGTTTCCATGGAGAAGCAAGTTTCATATCACACTGGCTATTGCAGCTTGCAGTCTTCAGATGTGAAAGGTGTTATTTCAGCTTTAAATGACAAGTGTCCAGATTAACATTATCCGCAAAAAATCCAAGAAATAAGTGAATAATCCACAATCTAGCACCCCAATAATAAACTTCATACTGCAATTTCAAGTGCTTCAGTTGTACTTTCACACACATAGCAAACCAGCCATTTAATTTTGAGATTTCCAAAATTGCATTTATTTTTTTTTAAAGCAGAAATTATTACTTTTCTACTGCTGAGTTCGGCTGCTATCTAGCAGTTTAGAACAACACTGTCATCATAGCTCACATGATAAAAAAAATGAAAAGTCGTAGTAATTTAGAAGCTCATTAGATTTTCAAAAGAAAAAAAATACAGTCTCTTTAAGGAAAAATATAATTTTTAGATTTAAAATATGAATAAATAAATTATTACTGCTTCAGAAATATGTCCACTGTTTGGAAAGAGGGAGTATCTTTTGTCTCTGATGTGTCTCCTGAATCTCCAGCATCCACTGTCACTAAGAATTCTGGTACTGAAAAACATTTTTATTCTGATTCTAGATGTGAGAAAACTGTAAAACTTGTCAAAATATATACTAGAAGTAAACTGTATGTGGTAGGACATTGGAAAGCAGTCCTTAAGGAAAAAATAATGACAGTCAGTTAAGAGAGAAATGTATTTGCTTTGATTGTTCCAGGCTTCTTTTTCTTTGAAGAAAACAATATATTGTAAGTAGTAGCAGCAAGCATTTAACACAGAAATAATTCAAGGTTTTGATATCATTCCCAACTATTTAGTTTTCTGAGCTTTTTTGCATTCTTGAAAGCAGTAATACAAAAGAGAATCATAGAATCATAGAATAGACTGGGTTGGAAAAGACCTCCAAGATCAAGTCCAACCCCTGATCCAACTCCAATTACTATATCATGGCACTAAGGGCCACATCCAATCTCTTTTTAAAAACCTCCATCCACCACAGCAATAAACTTGGTAACATCCCACCAACTTTTCAGATAAACAATTTGTTCATAATTAAAAATGTAATATATTTTATCACATCATTTTTTACAATATGGTTCCCCTGCATCAGTAATAAAAAGAATGAAAAAAGTCTCTTTTGGATAAAATTACTACTTTCGCTTTTGATCACTAAATAGTCAAAATTTAAAAAAAAAAATAAAAACCTAGATAAACGCCATTTCAGCTGCAGTATTTATTTTCATAATCATGTCACAATACTATGAAAACAGACAGAATTTTTTTTTTTTTCTGAGGGGACAGATTGCTGAACATCTACCTAAAAAGGACTGGGTTTTTTGTATTTTACATTAAGGTGCCATTGAATGTAATGCCATACTAAATCACTTGGTGACTGGAGCAATTCTCATATTTGGTTTATAGAGTAAAGCCTGAAGAACACTTGCTTCAAATATCATCCCCAAGATTATATAAGAACAAAATCTCAAGTCTAATGAAACTGAAACTAGTGAATTAATAACTGAGTTCACTATAAGACTTATTCAAAGTTCTTTTTTGTACATGAAAAGAGAATAAATGTTTTCTTTAAAGGCAGACATGATGACAAGAGGCCTGTGTTCAACTGGGAAATTATGACAAATTTACTTCCTGGGGGATAAAATTTCCAAGGGAAGAACTAAAAAAAAAAAATCTATTAATCCATTCTGCAGGGTTAATTTTACAAGTACTTACTTAAACATTTGCATTTAATTTTAAATTAAATAGCAAACTTTTCATTATAGAGAACAATGAACAGAACACATCAGTGAGAAAAACATTTAGTCATTACTTTTGATTAGTGAAATTGAGTATTTTTGAAGGAGAAGCTAACAGGTTTCCTTCAGCACTATAATGCACACAATACAAAATATAGAATGGTATGCAAGATCCTGACCGTTTTTAACCTCAAATGAACCACTCTCAACTATTATACTTTGAGCCTTTAATACTGTTAGCAGTACCATCAGAATCATGTTCTTCATGCAAAATAGTTACATAATATAAAATCCATCCATCCAGGGCTCTAGTTTTATATTTATTATTTATATTTTTTATGGTTAACAGTTTCAATGATGCACTGTTAATCCTTCAATCAGTCAGAGAGCTAAAAAATTCTCAGCTTGGAAAAAGAAATTTACTGAATTGTATTGACATGAATAACTACATAATTTGGATATTAGTAACATTAGCATTGACATGATTAACCGTCAAAAACTGCGAAATTTACTTTTGGTGCTTTACAGGTGTATTTTCTTCTTTACGTTCAGCCTAAAATTATCAGCCTAATGACCGACCTTATCCAGAAGGTGCAGTACTGCTTTGTGTTGATTCTCCTCATTGGCATTTAATTTGTGTCTCTCAAAGCAAGCAATGAGTTGTGCCTCTTGTTCCAGAAGTGCACAAAGCGCTGCCTTTCTTTCAGCTCCAGTAAGAGTTCTGTTAATCCGCTCAGTCTCCTCCTGCATCCACACTGCAGATACAAATATTCTGGGTATTTGTTACAAGATACTTTCCAGTGAAACTTCTGTTTTCATATGTAAGAAATAATATAATTGATTTTTAATATTCACCAAAAGCCAGCTTCTATGCTAGGGAATTGATTCTTATGTATATTTTCAATCCATGTAAAATGGCCCAGAAATGAATGCAAATGATACAGATGTTCTGTCAGAGTATGTGTGTGTACATCAATTCCAGACTGCCAATTTGTACTCCAAACTCAGGGATGGGTACAAGAAAAAGAACCTCTATGTGAGAAAAAGAATTTAGCTCCTGTGGAAATGTGTGATGAAATGATTGCTTCAGATTTTGCATCTAAAAATAACTGTTTGATATTCAAACAGCTCCAAAAGGTATGAGCAATATGAACTTCTTAAACAATTTCTCATCAAAGTTACAAAAAAGGTACCATGGAGACCTCAATAAATTAAAGACTGCATTTTACTGTGGCACCACTAGTACTCAGTGCTGAGAATATTCCTGCTTCTCCCTGCATAAATGAGTAAAATCTTTACTAAAGAAGCTTGAAGTCCTTCAAAACTGAGATAAAACTTGACTGACAGCCACATTTAGCACTCCAGGCCTTACACTGAATATTGCAGTGGATGGATGTGCAATAATTATTAGAAAGTCATGGCCTTACTCTCCCTTTCCTCTTCTACAACATAACCCTTCAAGTGTGGCAAGAAGTGGCATGGAAGCCACGGATGGTCATGACAGCAGCACACAGATCAGTACACGCTGTATAAGAATCTGGCCTTCTGACTCATGCTGCTGATACACAGACTACACGGTCTTAGAGAAATCTGTTAGTAAAACCAAACTGTGTTTACTGAACAGGGTCTACCTTTGCATATGCTGTAACAATGCTTGGCTTTTCTGAAGAGCCTGATCCAGTTCAAATATCTCTGGAGTTTTGTAAAGAATTTTCTAAAATCCAAACCAGCAACATTTCTGAATAATATCCCAAAGTGTCGCTAACATCCCAGAACAGTTATTCAAAAGCAAAATCCAGTGTAAAATAAAACAAACCAACATGTGGTGCACTGAAGAAGCCTACAACATCCTGGATCAGGTGAGATTAGAGGCAGGACGAGGGAAAGGAAGAAGGTTTATTTTCTGCCTGAGGTTTTCTTATCTACAATACCTTATGTTTTCCAATTTTATATATTTCAAATCATTTCCTTTAGGCTCTCCAAGCTGTGGTATTAATATGACAGCTGTCTGACAAGTTCTGAGAATGCAAAGATATATTCTTAAATAAAGCCATTTCAGCAAGCAAAAGCATTATATAGAATTAATTGATATGAAGCTTTATATGCCTGAAGGGGGCAGCAACCCCTAAAGTAGAGGTAATAAATACAGTAAGCAATTTTATACTTTCAGAAATTAAGAAGCTCTCAGTTATCGATTATCAGCTCATGATTACACACATACATGCAACCAAGTTAAAATATTCCTCTTAGATTATGTGTTCTATAGATGGAGATTTTACTAATTATATTTTACTTATTATTCCAGTTTTTATAAAACACAGTTCATACTTTTAAAATAATGAATGCTTATATGCAGACAAACTGAATATACAGATACATCTCATTTGCACCATATAGCCACCAGGCAAGTTTTTGTACCACCGGGAATTGCTTGTACAAGCTGATCCTGTAATAGTACACCTGTTGTGATCAGCAGCAATAACCTTCACAGATCCCTGGAGGACAATAGTCTCATTCTATTACCATCACTATGATCTAGCTTGTGTAGACTGTTGGCACTATAAGAAAGTAAAAGTAGTTTCAAATGCAGGTAGGAAAAAAATCCCAACTTCCTAGAACCATTAAGGCCTATTAAAATGAAGAGTGTAACTGCAAATCCCCATGTAGAGAAGCAACTAGTCTATGCCAGTAAACAAAACCAAAACAATAAGACTCATACCAGACAATTATTTTTAACAAAATGTTAAAAAGACATTTCAAATACTGGAGTTTGCTCTGTTCTGTTTTGAAGAGGGACATGTTTTTTTCAGGTTGCCTAGATATGAAATTCCTGAATATGTGTTGGTGAAAGTTTTGTTTTCTGTGAATCCAAAGGCATTAAATTAGCAAGAGACACTTACATAACCATAAGTTTCTAATCTAAAAGTTTTGTACTAGCACTCTTCCATAACTTTAACTCAGCTTTGTTGTTTTTACTGCAAATAAGACACTTCACACTTAAAAAAAAAAAAAAAAAAAAAGTGGATCATACATTAGTTATGAAGCAGCTTTGCAAAGAAAATATTACAGGAAATTAGATGCCAAATATTAAGTCTTGTCATAAGTGGTATGGAAAAACTATTATTTGAGTAACCTGGTTTTGGATTACCTAGTTGGTCACACTTTTAAAAGGGCATGATTCTTGTGAAGTGAAAAGCTAACTATCTACTCAGAAAAAGGGGTGGGGGGGGAAAACTCCAAGCTAGACACAAGTCTCATGAACATACCATTCCCACAATTCTAAAGTTCAAGACAAGCAGTAATTTTTACATTTGTCACAAGCAGTGATATTTATAAGTCATTTATTCATTCCGACAAAGCTATTTGTTCAATGCCACACAAAGTATAACAGCATAAAAAGATTAGTGTATAACTTGGGAATTCTTGGATCATGATCTTAAGCTCTATGAATAACACATGCCATCAAATTTATGCTCAGTTTAACACTGACAAGAGCTGAGATGGTTTAAAGTAGGGCAGGTGGGTTTGCAATGAAGTAGGTAATGCATTAGGTCAGTTCTGCTACAGGGACAACAGTAACCAAACTGCCAGAGAGCTAGACCATAAGAAAGCACTGTAGCCTAGATAACATGAGAGTTGTTACAAGTCACAGTGCGAGACTCTTGCTTTATAAGAGTCATTGGGGAAAAAAAAAAAAAATAAAAATTTGCCATTTCGTTATAGACTGGTACAAATCTACTGCTTCAGATTGTTTTTATTTTTTCTAAAAGGACATACTCTCGTCTTTTTGTTCCATTTGCAACAGTAGTTTCCTGTAAGGCTTTATATCAATTATCTGCAGCATTTGCATTACTTTTTCTGGAAAAGTTTAGAGGTACTTGCCTGTATTAGACATCTACTCCAGGAACAGGAAAAAATATGACTTTTAGGATGTCCTGTAGGACTCCTAGGAGATTTTTAAAATTTTGACAACACAGTTTTGTGAAACATGGAATGAATTAGAGAGGAGAAAAAGCATCAGTAGAAGATGGCTAGGACAAAAGGAATTACTTCCGACATATGTTGCAAAATTCCATGCAAAAATTTAATCCTTTAAAAAAAGTCTTATCAAATTATGATATATATATATATATATATATATCTTAATACTAATTTCTTCATGGAATTATTTTCAGCATCTTAAATGCAGAGTAAAAGACCAATCAAGTCTGATTTTAAAAAAAACTTCTGTTCCTCCAGGTGACCTTACCATCAGACATAAACCAAAAAGAAAAAATTAAAAGAACTGCCAAAAAGCACTATTCTACAAGCTGATTATTCCTAATAAGCTGTACTGGTTTTGGAGAGAAAAGAATCAATTTTCTTAGTAGTAGTTTGTAAGGTGCTACGCTCTGGATGTTAATAACACAAGGATGTTTAGTTAGTTAGTTATTGCTGAACAGTGCTTACACAGCATCAAGGCCTTTTTTATGTTTCTAGTAATATACGAAAATAATAATTTTAAAATTAAAGAAATTTCACTGGAAGTGGGAAAAAATCATAGAAATATCTATAGAAACATTTAAAAAACATAAGTTTGCTTTAAACAAACTGTAATATTTTGCTGATTTAATCATATCTCTTTAAGAAAACTTACATTCCAAGTCATGATACAGTAGCTCAAAGTCTTCTTTTGTTCTGGGGTTCAGTTTTCGCTCATACTCCCTTCTAAATTTCTCTTCTTTCTCCTTTTTTTTCCGTAATTCTTCCTGTGCCTCCCATGCCAGCCTTAACTTCTTCTGTTCCCTCAGATTTTGTACTACATTTATCGCATGCCAACGACGGAAATATTTCTGCAATACTATTACCTATATGAGATACCATACCAAAGAATTGTGAATTTAAAGCAAAATAGATGTGATACAACACCAAAGAACTGTGAATTTAAAACAAAACAGCATAATATTTTGTTCTCAACTGTCTTTTTTTTGTAGATGCCTAACTATATTTTCTAAGATTTGTCTTGTACTGAAACTAGTATAAATGTTACAAAATCAGTCATGTACTACTAGTTTAAGCACCAGCATGCTTACTCATTTAGGTAACTGCCAGAGTCTAACCAGTGAGTACAGTGGATAAACTAGGTTCATAAAATCAAGTCAAAACATAAACTACATTTAAATATCCATTTTTCTTTTTCAAATCTCCCCTTAAAAAATGTCTTTTGTCATGTATTGCTTTTATTTCTTTCTCTACCTCATCTTACCATCAGTTTACATAGTGGGAACGTAGACACATATTTGCAAAGTTTCTTTTAGATTCCTAGATACAAAAATCAACATACAAACAAAATCAACTGCATTTTATTTGTAAACAAATAATGGAAGTGAAATTACTAATGCTGTTATGACAGAACTTAAGAAAATTAAATCATCTACCTTCCCAAGTTGTGGGCATTGAAGACTAGGGAAATGTCTACAGTACATCGAGAGAGGATAATGCACAAGCCTCACCCTCTGCCAGCTGAGTTAGTGCTTGCACTACAGTCAGTTTAGTTAGATCAACACCACGAGCTACAGCATGAAAGCTAACAGGCACAATATTATACTAATGCAGTTACACTGTCTCTAGTGATATCTTAACCCAACACTTCTCTTGAATATGTCTTCAGATTTCGATATGGACCTAGACTGCACTGTGCAAATCCATCAACTTGAATAAACACCAGGTTGATGTCTCTCTACTGTGCCCTATAAATTACTTAAGAGATACATTCTAGATTTCAGTAAGTGGCACTAAAGATCATAGTAAGACATATTGGTAGCCCTGAGGAAATGATTACCTATTTAGTTTCTACTTCAAAAGATGCTTATTGCCATCAGCTGATGCTGACTGATTCAAAAAGTTTTTACAGAAAACTTCTACCCAGAATATTTCAAAGATCTTGGCAACCATGTTCAAGACAATTATCAGTACAACTATCCTACTTAGAAACTTGGAGAATCAACTGTCTGTCCATTCAGTTAGATTCAGATAGCCTATTTTAAGCAATCAAAAAAATAACTAGAGCATTTACAAAGCAGTGTCACACCTAACACAATTTAGAGTGTACTTGAATTACATGTGCAGTCACTGGATACATGGTTTCCAATAAGGAACTCAAAATGCCTAAATGGTATCCTCTGCACAATGAATATACAGAATCCGTAATCAGAATTGCTGGCATAAGGCACTTCAGCGTGTTAGAAAACCCCATAGAGACACTGTACGTATTTGAACGGCCCAGTTCTACCTTAATGTCAAAGGAGAGACCTTGAACAGAATCCAAAATAGATCCGTTTGCCCAAGGAAACCTACCAAGAGTGTTAAACAAACAAACAGAGAATACAAAACCCAAAAGCTGGATGCAGATCTCGTAAATCCTAACCCAATACTCCATCCATTGCAGGCCATACATTAAGCAAGTACCTTAGGTTCTTCCAAAGCGATTATGAGAATGCTGTAGGGACAAGCCTGTTTAATCCCTAATAGTCTATATGGAAACGTAACTGTCAGTGTAAGACAGAAAACAATAAATTCAGAATTCTTAATATTTAAGAAGTCACAAGGTGTCAAATGTCACTAAAACCACAGAGCAAAAACAGGGCTTCCCCTATATCTGAAATATTTCAAAACATGAAGATGAGACATTATACAGTTCACTTCACAATCTTTGAACACTCTGAATACTCTTCAAATATTCAGACAACCTTTGTAATACATTGCTTTACAGATAGTTTCAAACAGATAAGGACTTACCGCTTCAAGTCTACGTTTATGATATTCTTCTGCTGTAAAATACTTTCCAGGACTTATTAGTTTATCAGTCATGTTTGACACATAAAGACCAATTTTAGTCATCTGTGTTGATGCCGTATTTCTTGTTTGTTGCGGTTTATTTTTTTCCCAAACCGTCTGGGGAAAAAATTGCATGTCAGATTATAAGAAAATTACACAGAGATTTTATGCCTCATTACAAAAAGTGGTAAAATTAGCTTTTTGTAATAGGAATCACAAAAATAATATTTATCCACTAAATATTTCCATTTGCATGCTTATTTCTGATCTACTTCCTCTTTTCTATCAGAAATAGTGTCAACCTTCTATTCCATTTGGCATAACCAACATTCTAAAAAGACAATACAAAACCATTACCTGTGTTTCCCTACAAAATGACTGAGTTCCTTTGTTAGGTCGTTTTATGCATCTTGTTTGTGATCCTGCATTATGAAATTCCACTCCTGTTCTTATGTTCCTAAATCCACCCAGAAAAGGTTTATTATTGGTAGGTCTTTCAATTTTTACAACTACTTCTTGGAATGAATCAGAATCTGTTAAAACAGAAGTTCCAAAATAGAAATACTGTTTCTTTTAGTAACACACTGAAACTAGAGCAGAATTTATATATTGATACATATGCAAAAACAGCATTTACCTGTGTGTACTCTGACAGTTATGACATCAGGCATGTGGTAATCCTGTTGAATGACTTGCCCAGGAAAATGTTGCTGATTCTCAGACTGCACAGTTTTCTCAAAGTTAGGCCCAGTCCTCCTAAGTGTTTTATTATCCTCAATCATGCTTTCTAAAAATAAAACCAAAATTAATTCCTGATCAGCTTCTCAAAACAAACAAGTAAAATCACTCCTGGTTTAGCCCAGGATGATTTTATTGAAATACCACAACACAAAATAATCATAGTTTTTTGAGCTGGAAAGGCAGTCTACTTGAAAGATGAAGCAGTATTATCATACAATTTTAAAAGAGATATATAATGTAATACATAAAGTCAACTATTTAGAATGAAAGCATTCAAATGGTGCCCAGACAAGAGCAAGACAGGCAACAGGTCCATACTCTGCAAGATTATTCACTGTGCTCACCTACTGAACAGGATGTGCTGCCTTCTGCTCTGAAGAACTAAGAAAATGGGGTGCTGAATTGGGAAGAGGAAGTGACAAAAGACACTCAGAACACAGAGGAACAGGTGGAGGAAATGATACAGCATTTAGGGGACTGCAGAAGAAAGGCATGGATAACAGAAGTTGACAGGTAAGATACAGAGGAATCTGTAAATAGTAAGTGATTGCTGTGATCTACTTTAAACTGTTTAAATGCAAGTACAAAATGTGTATATACACACACGTTTCTGGAAATAAGGATCATTCTATAAAATGCCATCTATAAACTGCTACTGTAGCTTGAGATAAAGAATTCATTCCTTACCTTTGGAGTATGTTTCGTTTGAGAATTTAAAAAGTCACTTCAGGGCCCAAACCCAGGAAATATGAACAGAAAGAGGGTGGAGGGTGCAAGAAGCCACAATCAAGTTGAATAAAAAAATATCTCTTTAGACCCCTAATGTCCAACATTTTAATAACTTCTTTACCTGTCATTGTCCCACTTGCTGTATTCTCTCGTAGTGCTGAGTTTTGAGAAGTTTGTTCTTCCCTCCACACTTCTTCAGGTTGTTCCCACTGCGCTAAACTTGACTGCTCCTGTTCCTCCAAAACTGACTGCTCCCGAGGAGACATCTGCTCGCAGCCCTCCTCTGACTGTTCAATGCCTGAAGATTCTGGAAGCAGAGGCTTCTCTGCTACATCCCCATTCTCAGCCTCTCCGACTGCTTTTCCCTGTGAGGATGCAGGCGGTTGCTCTGCACCTGACCCTTCCGATGGAACTTCAGAGTGACTATCACTCGCATCTTCCATTTCCTAAAGCATTGGTTGCAGAGTTTAAACCTTTCTGCAAGAATAATCACAGGATTTATTAAAAATTGCATACTAGCCCATTTCTACTACCAGATTTATGGGTAACTTAATATCATGAAAAGCTTTTCCTGTATCTATTCCCAAAGAGCCTGTTGAGAATAGCATTAGGTCTTTGCTCCCACCAAACAGAAAACGCCTCTCTGGCAGGTGTCTATCAAACGTAGGGGCATTAACCCAGAGACAGCACATCTCTAAGGTTTTCCGAACTGCCACCGAAATGACACAGGCTGGAAGAATCCCAAGCCCATATTCCTGAAAAACAAACAAACAAACGGCACCCAGGGGGCCGCAGCTCCCGGCAGGAGCTGTGGGATGATGCCCAACCAACCGCCCGGGCGGACGGGCGGCCCTTGGCCCGGGGCGCTCAGGGCCGGGGCTGCGGCCGCCGCTCGGCGCACGGGTGGGACCCCCACACACCCTCCCGGCCCTGGCCCCGCCACTGCCCCCCGGCCCCGCAGCACCTCCCGCGGCCCCGCAGAACCTCCCGCCCCGGCGGCGCCCCGGGCGGGCGCGGCACCCTCGGCGGCGGCGGAGCGGTATCCACAGCAACCCGGGCACAGGAGCCTGCGCACGGCGGAGCGGGCCGGGCACACGGCCCGGGGACGGGGGTGCCCGAAAGAATGAAGGGAAGCGGTGCCCGGCGGCCCCGCAGCACCGGCGGCAGCGGCTCCAGTGCCGACACACCCCACCCACACAGGGGCCGTGGCTGCGCTGTGACCGAGGGCAGGGTGGTGATGTGCTCTTACCAGCCTATAGCAGCATTAATGTTTGGAAACACGCTTTCTACTTTCAGTTTATACTGTAGATAGTAGATAGTAGATAGTAGCAGAAGTACTGACCCCCAGAACTGCTTCCTGGATATCATGACAGGTTGTATTTGAATGTCGCCAGCCCTTCGGCTACACCATCACTTCCCAGCTGTGTGGCAGCACCTACCTGTGAGATGGGTTCAGCCTAAGAGCGGTGTTCTATCCTGGAAGCTCTATGGTGTGAGGACTCAGGCTAACTGGAAATTAGAGACACTTAAACCAGAATCAAAACCATATGAAACTGAATTTCTTGGCCTTTGAGGTGCCATTTCTGACACAACTCTTGCAAATGTTTCAGCATGCTACAGGAAAACTGAGGGGATGCAGTCACTTCACACAACAGTTTCAGAGATGAAATATACAGTTCTGTGTTGCAATTCTGGGAGAATCCTGAAAAAAGTATTTAAGCAGGCACTGATCTTATATCCATATTCTATAACAGTATACCATGATCACTGTTACCTTGTTTCACATTATTAGGCACCTGAACATGGGCCTGCTTCCCATCAAAAGGACTACTGAGATCTTATTACTACTGCCTAATTGTCTTTTTTCTAAAAGTTGGATTGAACTTGAACTCAGGCTAGAACAGGATCAGCATTAATCCTATAAAAAGATACTGTCATTTCTGTCCCTTTTTCACTATTAAATAGTCGACTGGATTAAACATTTAACCTCATCTTCAAGTTGCAATGATTTTTCTTTTTTTTTCTAATGAAGTATCCTGTAAACTGTAAATAATAAATTTTTTAAAAAGCAGCTTTCACTCATCTTCCTTTGAACATTATCAAGAATTATGCCAAAGATTAACATGATGTCATGTTCAGAACACGGCCACTCAGGTTTGGTTAAGCAGCACAGATGGCAGGTTAGGAATGACAGAAACCTCAGTACTGCTGGTACCTGGCAATGGGAAAGTTGTTTTTCTGGTTTAACAGGTTCTGTCTCTATTAGGTCCCATCCTTGGATATAAGGTGATTTTTCACTCATATGATGACTTCACTTAGATTATCTTACAGTGTTTAAAGATCTAAGTTAACCCTAAAGCTTGCAGTAATTTACCTTACCACATTACAACAGATAATGATAAAATCTTTTGCATCATCATGTATTTCTAAGAGTTAAAAGTGAAAAATCAAGCAAAATGATTAGTCCATCTTCAAATTATGCCTTGCTAGCATATTCATCTTGGAATAAATCAGGGCCTGTATTGAGGACGTATACCTGCACTTGTGAAAGGGAGAAGATGAGAGAATACTTTTAGCAGTAAAACTGTTTTAAAAGACCAGATAGCGAATTTCAGCAGCAGTGGGCCAAGAAAAAAACTTCCTCTTCCTGAAGCAGAATTCATGAGCTTACAGGAGAGCTGTTTTAAGGTACAGGACAAATATGTCTTTAGAAGTGGAGAAAATAACTGAGCAAGGAAAAAGTTCAGTGAATGACTGAGTTACGAGACTAAAAAAAATTTGAAAAGTTGTCACCATTTTCAGGCAACTTTCCTTCCTCCCCACCTCCATCATTTCATGACAGTATCATTCATACTAGGCTTTGGGGTTTTTTTTTGTTTGATTCCTCTCGGGTCAGTTCAATACTTATTACCTAAACCTGTTTAATTTTCATTACTCGTGTGACACCATTCACCCTCATTCAAATCTGTAATCCTTTAATATTTCTCATGTGAAAATTGTGTTTGTTAACCTTAGAAAAGTCTTCTCCTGGAATGCCATCTAGTGGTTTTATCTAGGAAAAGACCAGCTTCCACCTCTGTCAAGACTGAAAAAGCCTTCAAATTCAACGAAGGAAACAAAGTATTTTCCTCTTTTTCAGTTTTAAATATCTAAAAATTTCTGTAATTATAATAATAATAGGTGGGGGGAAAAAACAGTAATAAAGAATGTGGTGAAAATAGTTGCTGCAGTCAATACACTGTTTTTCTCTTCTACTGACCTACTCCCCCAATACCAATTGCATGAAACCTTATATAAATATATAATTAACCATTTATAATAATGATATCACAGGTAAAATTACAGGCCTAATGACTACAAAAAAACTGCTATGAACAAGTGCCTTATGTAATGTAAGTATTGCATATATAAATATTTATTAAACTGCAGATTTTTATAATATAGCTATATTCTTATCTTTAAATTTGCAGGAACTTTACTAATGGTCCTGAAAAAAAACATAGGTAAAGGCAAACCTGCACACTACCCTTAGATCTAGTTTGCGTATTTTAACTGAGGCTCATAAGCTTAAATCTCTAAACAAAAGTTTTCAGAAGAATCATAAAATATTCTACGTTGAAAGTGACCCACAAGGATCATCGAGTTCAGCTCCAGGCCCTGCACAGGACCATCCCCAAGAGCCACACCAGGTGCCAGAGAGCATTGTCCAAATGCTTCTTGAACTCTGTCAGGCTTGGTGCTGTGACCACTGCCCTGGGGAGCCTGTTCCAGCACCCAACCACCCTCTTGGTGAAGAACTTCTTTCTAACATCCAGCCTAAAACCTCTCCAGACACAACTTCAAGCCATTGCTTTGGGTCCTGTCACTGGTCACCACAGAGAAGAGATCTGTGCCTGTCCCACCTCCTCCCAAGGAAGTTGTAACTGCAGTGAGGTCTCCCCTCAGTCTGCTCTTCTCCTGGATGAACAGACCAAGTGACCTCAGCTGCTCCACGGCTTCCCTTCAAGGCCCTTCCTTCACCATCTTCGTTGCCCTCCTTTGGACTCTAATACCTTAATATCTTTCTTATATTGCAGTGCCCAAAACTGCACACAATATTCAAGGTGAGGCCTCACCAATGCAGGGCAGAGTGGGAAATCACATCCCTTGACTGGCTGGTGATGCTTTGCCTGATGCCCCTCAGGACATGGTTGGCCCTCTTGGCTGCAAGGGCACTGCTGACTCATCTTCAACTTGCCATTGACCAGGAGTCCTTTTCCGGCACTGCCTTCCAGCATCTCATTCCCCAGCCTGTATGAACATCTGAGGTTGCCCCATCCCAGGTGCAGAATCCAGCACTTTCCCTTGTTAAATTTCATATGGTTGGTGATTGCCCAGTCCTCTAATTTGTCGAGGTCTCTCTGCAGGGCCTCCCTGCCTTCAAGGGAGTCAACAGATCCTTCCAATTTAGCACCATCAGCAAACTTACTTAGTATCTCTTCCAGTCCTGCATCCAAGTCATTTATGAAGATGTTGAAGAGCACAGGGCCTAAGATGGAGCCCTGCAGAACTCCACTAGTGACAGATTGCCAGCCTGGTGTTTCCCCATTTACTCTCACACTTAACACTCAAGATCTGAATCAATAAAATACATGTCTACACAAAGCCTTTGGAAGATTTCAATACTAAAGCTTATGCCACAGGTGTTATGTCAAGTATGGTAACCTACCTGCTAACCAAGAAACCTGTTGCTGCTGCGGCATCATCTTCTTTCTCCCCTGCAACTCTCCAGTATTGTGTCTTCCCAGCACTTCCCACGAGTCAGAAATAGTGTTTAGCTATGTAGGCAGGAAAGTCAGCCAGTTCAGGACAGGAATTATAAAAAAACTCAAGAGTGAGGCAGAAATACTCTGTTAATATAAACTAAAAAAAAGTAAATAAAACCAAGGTTGCAGAACTGCCAAAAGAATTTTCTTAAAGCCATACTTGCAAGAAACTGGAAGGAGTCTAAACTGCTAAATAAAAGTGGACATTAGGACAAAATATATTTTAATGAAGTGATTATCTTTAATTTAAAGACAACTGTCAGTAACAATAGATTAATAATTAAGTTTTGTTTTACAGAGGTTACACCATTTTGAAAATTATATTGGCCATCTCCACTGGTCAGAAGGAGGTTCTTCAACTAGAGGTTCCCACGGTTTCCACTGTATCATTTTTCTTGCCAGGGAAAGCTCATTTTCAGCCTGTTAATAAACACCATACACAAATTCTTAAATTCTATACAACTGCTAAAGTATTAAATTAGCTCTATTTCAGTTGTCTCGGTGATGTCACTATCTATCATGATCACAGACTACCGCAAATTTCACCTATACATATCAAAAGGAACTTTATGTTTTGGGGGTTTGTCTTTAAAAAAACACTGAATCGCCCCCCAACACCTGTCTGTTCACCTAGACATTCCCAATGACAACTTCATGATATTTTCCAGTCTATTTGGATTATGCCCCAATATTATTTAATCCTCTCCTGCCCTTTCCATAGATTTAGACTCTGTAAGAAGCAACGTAGGTATTCCGAAAGCATAATTCAAGAAATAACTGTTAACTGAGTTAGGCTTTAGCATGGTCATCCCAATCGCTACATGACAATTTGTTTTCAATTTCTTTTTCTGTTGGATTGATTGTTTTGCAGCAAAGGAAGATATGTAAAACTGCCAATTATCTGAACAGAAGTTCAGCCAAAGCAACACTGAAAACCACTGCTCCCTTTGTATTTCATCTTAAGATTCCCTGTTTTACCTGTAAAATGACTTCTTCTATGTGACCACTATTCAGTTTGTCCTGCAGTTTTTGCACATCAGTCTCCTGTGTATTCAAATACAAATAAACAAATGTTTTATTCAGAAGTAGAAAGCCCATATAAAGCATGAAAACAGTAATTTAACCAACACTCCAGTCTTCCTCAGAACTACCATCAAATTAGCTGGCTTCTATCATTTTACATTATCAAAAACAAACATCAAACTCCCAATGGTAAATAGAAAGAATCAGTACCATTTAGTGACACCCAAAGAAGTATCTGCAAGTAAGGGCTTTAGTATACATCTTGAAAAAAAGTCTTGTTCTTAAGAGTTTTATAGAATTATACACAAACTGTCAACCACTATAATACACCAGTATTGCATAGTTTCATGTATCAAAAAGTGTTTTAAAATAGTGAAGGCAAGGATTGTACTAAGATACTACACTGGTAAGAGCACATGGATTTTTCAGTGTGTGTAAAAATTACAACTTTTGTATGAATCTTAAAAAAACCTTTGTTTCTTCTAATTTTCAAAGAACATCAGTGGAAAATTAACAATTCCTTTTAATATGCCATAAAAATATCACCAAAATAAACCTTGATACTTCAATTACTTCTGAACTAATACCTGAAAGTTATGTGTGCTTCTGAAAAACAGTCAGGCCTTTGGAAAATCATTCTTCCCATCCTACAAATTTTTTCGTGTACAACATTAACGAAACAGCACTGTACTTACCTTTTTCACCAAATCAAATCGCTCATTTATAATCTGCTCGGTATATTTCCTATATGCTGCATCTTTGGGAATGTTTTGCAGGACACCAAGGATTTTTGAGTACAGAATTCGCAGGCGCTGAAACGATCACAAGACATGGTTAAAATACACAACTACAATTATTTAATTTGTCTTAATTAACCTATTAATATCTATACACAAAATATAGAGGGTTATGGTATTCAATCCAGAAGTGTAAGAATAAGTAATAACTAAGTCTGAGCCACTGAACTCTATCTTGGGTAAAACTGGGATTTATCAGGACTGAAAAGGTACCACTGTCACATTCCTCAAAGAAAAACAAAGGAAAAAACAAAGGAAGTGGCAACCTGAAGTACATCTGACACAAAATGAAAACAATAAATGCTGTGTTTCTAATACTAAGTGCTCTGAGTTACAAATAGATTTAAATTATACCAGAAACTTATTGTTGGATTTAAATGCAGGGATAAAGGACACACTGCGGTGAAGAAACTGCAGCTTTTGGACTGGATAACTAATTGATAAGGAATGGATGTCCTACAGAACAGTAAGAAATAGAAGCAGAATATGAAAAAAAATACAAAGAAAAAACCAGAAAACCAAAAGGAGATTGGCAACGAATCTATGCTCAAACTATTGCATTGTCCAGTTCTTTACTCTTGGCTTTCCAGTTGCAGAAAACACTTAAATGTAGTAAGTTTACCCAAAAAATGTCTGACAAGGCCGTAGACTAAAGGAGAATTTCTACAGAACACAAGTGATTTTTTCAATGGTTCTTTTTAAAAGTACTCTTACATATTGGTGTCAAAAGCATTTCTGAAACAGAATTTTTGTATAATTAGAAATTTCAAAGTGGAAGACTTAAAGAATTACTGAATTTCTTTCAAAGCTCATGCCTCCTCAATATGCATGATGTGGCAAACATATTTCCATCAATGAGCCTGAGGAAATAAAAAGCATGAAGAATTGCTACAAAAACTACCTAATGCAGTTCCCAAGAACCACTGAAGTATTCCAATCTCAACAGTGCTTGCCACCACAGGGCCTTGATGTGGTTTTGCACCCTCTGTCGTGTAAGACTTATGAAGAACTGAATTTAAAGAGTTGTTTTGGCATTGCAGATGAAAGAAATCAAATACTGGTTGATAAAAGTAGTTACATAAAGGAGGTTTTTGAAATCAGCACATGCCACAGAAACTACACGTGTAAAATAATGTATAATAATATGTATTAAACTTTTAAGAATTATTTTTCTTCTTTTATCGTTGTGGAAAATTTTTACCGTTTTATTAAGTTGGCACCAATTTAAGGTATAGAACATACCTACACATGCAAATACATCACAAAACCCTTACATCTCACTGACAGCTTCCTTCGAGACAGAACAAGACGCGTGACATACCTCATGAGGGTTTTCTGCTACAGCCAATCCTACAAGTCCAGTGGTCTGCACAGAGAGCACAAACACAAATACTTAGCATACCTAAGCATCCATTTCCACGCTGATCATTTTGGTTTGACTCGAAATACACCTGACAGGAGCCATTCCGAGACACCAGCCGGGCGTCCCGAGATCCCAGGTTCGGAGAGGGCGAGTGCCGAGCGGGACCAGCTCCCCTCACCCAGCGGCTGCCGGAGCAGCCCCCGCCGCCCCACACCCCGGGCCCGCCGGCACCTGGGCCCTGGCGCTGCCCTCCGCCCTTCCCTCGCGGGGTGCCCCGCTCGCTCTCAGCCTGCCGCTCGGGCACGCTCTGCCCTCTCCCCAGAGAGGAGGACGCCTCGCCGGGGGAGGACGCGGCCGCGGCCAAGGCCTACACCTCCCGCTCCGCTCACCTTCCGCAGCGCCCCCGCCATGGCCCTCAGAGGACGCGGCGGAGGGCGCGCGGCTGCGCACGCGCCAGAGCGGCCCGGGCGGGCGGGGCGGGGCCAGCGCGCGTGCGCGGGTGTGCCCACCGGAGGGTGTCCGTCCCGGGAATTGTGTCCGCGGAGCTCCATTGCTTACGCGGTGTTTGGCGCTCCGTGTGATCACTTAATAAAGCAAATAAATGCTGACAGAAAATAGAGAACTTAATTAAGGGGCTTGATATAGGGACAGTGGGGGGAAAAAACAATGGAAAGACAGGTTAAATAATTGGTAGAGATGGACACGGTGTTCATTTGAAGATCCAGTTGTCCTATTAGGTCTTATCCTTACGCCTAGTTGCTAATTTAAAGGGTGAATTTTGCATAGGGAGTAATTCCTTATAATAATTGTAACTTTTAAGAGATATTAAGCTGTTAGAGAGTGTCCAAAGGAAGGCACTGAAGATGTTGGAAGGCCTTGAGGGGATGAGGAGCGGCTGAGGTCACTTGGTCTGTTCATCCTGGAGAAGAGCAGACTGAGGAGAGACCTCACTGCAGTTACAACTTCCTTGGGAGGGAAGGAGGAGGGACAGGCACTCATCTCTTCTCTGTGGTGACCAGTGACAGGACCTGTGGGGATGGCCTGGAGTTGTGTCAGGGGAGGTTTAGGTTGGGTATGAGAAAGAGGTTCTTCACCCAGAGGGTGTTTGGGTGCTGGAACAGGATCCTCAGGGCAGTGGTCACAGCACCAAGCCTGACAGAGTTCAAGAAGTGTTTGGACAATGCTCTCTGGCACCTGGTGTGGCTCTTGGGAATGGTCCTGTGCAGGGCCTGGAGCTGGACTCGATGATCCTTGTGGGTCCTTCCAATTCAGTCTGTGATGCTGTCATTCTATCATCTTCTGGACAAATTTTTCTTTATAGTTCCTCTGTTAGTTATAGTCCTGCTGTTGTGCTCCTCTTTTCTATAACTGCTAAGCAAACTCATCACACTGAGTTTCAGAATATCGAGTTCTCCCTGAAACCCTGTCCTTTAATAAAACATGCACTACTGCCAATCTGTAACTAAAGCAAAGTGATTCTATACAAATTAAATCCAAATTCCGGGTTTGTGCTTCCCCACTTCTGTGTGTTCTTTGTGATTGTATCAGAAAGACCTGGGGTTTCTTTCCAAGGCACAGAGACTCTTTTATGAAAATGATGGTGTTTGAAAGTTTCTGCGTTTTTTAAATAAGATCATCCCTGCATTTTCCACCTCTCTCTTATGGCCCAAACAGATGATCCCTTCTGATTACACTAGTCAACCACAACACAAATTTTTCTGTGTCAGGCAATATTTTAGCTCAGTTACCATAGTTCAAACAGTAGTTCTCTTTTTCTGTTTAAACAGACCAAACACGTGAGTGTCCTTGCCACATCCTAATACAAAGAGTATAAAACAGTAGGCCTTGTTGATGAAAATGTTAATGAAATCAATCCTGAAGTGATACTGTAGGAAGTTCCTGGAATTGTCAAACCCCGTTTGACAATAAATACATAATTTATTTTAAAACATAACAAAGACAAGACCTAAGAAGTATTATCAGTGTACATTCAACAAGTACATGGTTTTGAAAACAAACAAAAAAAAACCCCAAAACACCCACATAGCATTTCACAGTTTATTTATTATCTGTTTAAGATTGGAGACTCCATTAACAGTATTATTCTGTGTGTTGATATACAGTATGTTGGCACCCTAAGAAGGCCTTCTTATTTCTGTGACTCCTTGTCCCTTGCTTGTCTTGTCAATGAATTTATCTCACAGTGAAGCCTTACAAATTGCCATATGATTTGGTATCTGGACAAAAGTCTTATTTATTCTGCATGGAACATAATTGATAGACTTATACCTAGTAATTATGTAAGAGTGGAATCAGACACTTTATGTAGCAATCAAGAATATTATTAAAAATATCTGAAAAATCAAAACAATAGTAGTTTGTAGTGTGGATATGTACTAGTTGTGGTAGTGTTCTGGTTATGTAAAGGAAATGAAAAAACTCAAATAATTAAAACATTTGTGTTCTTTATATGTATTATAAATTTTTTTTAAGTAGATAAGAATATATTTCTGTTCATGTCATCTTGTAACCAACAGTAGTAGAGCAAGATCTCAGCACTGTTTCTGCTTCTGTTGTACTGTGTTCTTCTAGGGTTGTGCCACACTCAGGTCACACTGGCAAAAGAAGTTGCAATGAATATTGTTTATCATTAAATGGTGTTTTTTTATGTCATGTTCAAAGATTAAAATGCATGTAGTGCCTTAGTTAAGCTTACAGTTTTGTGGTTCTAAAGTGCAAACAAACCGAGGGTCATGGAAGAGTTCATAGTGTATAATTTCATTTCATTAGAACAATTAAAGATATGTTGGAAGGTGGGTTTTTTTTGAGTTTGTTATGTATCCTTATTGTCTGCTCATTTTGGTAAAAATGATAACTAATTGGTTAAAACCAAAACAAACCAGAGGGTTTGAATCTGTAATTTGTTTCCAGCTTCTTCCTCATGCCAGGCCTGGGATTAAACTCGCTAGGTACTGCTGATCTTGACATTACGCTGTGGTTATTACATTTTTTCATGACTGCTGTCTGTGGTGCCATGCCTTCTGCTTCTTTGTCCAATTTCAAATTATTAACTCCAGTTAAATAAGTATTGTAATGGTCTGCCATTGAATCTATAAAGCTTTGCATCATGTCAGCCTCAGAGAGAGAGATTACTGTTTAGTGATATATTATGGTGGAATCTGCAACTAGCTAAAGGCTAAACCTTCTCAGATTTGTTGTGATTTATGTAAATATGCTGCCAGATTTTGTTAATATAGCCCTTGAGAATAATTGGCAAATAATTTATTTTCTTAATGGGAATTGTTTAACCAATGGGGGCACAGATAATCTTCTTATACCTCCCAGACCTCGTGTTACATTTGATGAGATTTTAGAGAAGTCATGTGTAATACTTTCCTGTGGGTCGAGTCAGCTTATGTTACAGTTGTACAAGGTCAGACCTTAATTTATCTAGCAACTGTGTATTTAATTTTAGAAGTATCACAGGACACCTCAGCTTGCAGGGCACCATTCCTGGCTGTTCAAAATGCAAGCCCCAGAGTAACAGTGGCAAGAATGGTTTCAAAAGGTGAGAATATGGTATGCTCGCCAATTAGACTAACAGAGAAAATAGTTTATAACTGTAATATTTAATACACTGAGTCCAAATTTAGATTGCTAATTATTATTTTATTGCTATGAATAACCTCTTTGCATGCCTAAGGGCCTTCTATTTATAGAGTGAAGCTAAGATTGTCTAGTTTATTTTAAGGATAAGAAATTAGAATAACATTAACTCTCACATAACTTCATGTGTTTAAAAGCAATGAACACTTGATACACTTCTTTCCAAGGAAGGATGCAACTTCCATGATTAGCAAGTAGTTAATATTTTTTCCAATGAAAAAACAATAATTTAGAAAGCAACATCAAGAAGTAATATCTAGTTTTTCAGGCATGAATGTAAAAAAAAAAAAAAAGAGAGAAAAATATCAGGCTACTCAAAATGCTGTTTAAGGAAAATATTCTTGGTAATATAAAAAGTAAAACTCATTTAGAGTAGCATTTGCAGTTGTTTCCAGTGATCTAGTGTGTGGGTCTAGCAATTGATAAACAGCCAAGGGTAAATGGAAGAAAATTTCGCTGCTGAGCTATTTAGCCTTTTTATTGCCATGTAACATAGCAGGGATGTCTCTGCTGCTGCTCAGTGTACCAGCCATGCTGTTGTGTTCCCCTGTGATCCATGTAGAACATCCACACTTCACTCAGACCTTGTCACCTCAGCACAGTGTATTATCAGCAGTGATATAGCAAATCAGGCTCTGAAAGCACGTATAGACCCCTGGCAATGTGTCCAGCACTTGTGCTGTGCTGAGCTGTTTCACTTACGCTCACTCTACCCTGTCACAGTCCCTTGCTATGTTACTGACTTTCTTATTTTATAATATGTTATTTTTTGTGCGATAATTTGAAAACAGTACACACAACTATTCTGAAACACTGCTCCTCTGAGACCTTACTGGTTAAGTCTGTATTCAAGAAGATCTTTGTGTTACCTGTGACATAATCAGTCAGGAGAGTATAGCAAAGCAGGAGATAGCTGCCACGTGGGTATGGAAATTATATGACCAGAGAAAAGTTTCTATGATGGCCTCTGAACTGATTTATTCCTTTTATCTTTTGGAGAGAAAGGGGTGGTAGAAAGGCAATAAATTTTTTCTGAAAATAAATTGATTTTCTTACTAGGCAGCTATAATGTTTAGTGCTCTTAACTGTTCTTGCAATCACTGGTGTTGGAGGGTAGTGATCATCTCATAGGACTAAACCATATGTGAACAGCATTATAAAGATACTGTAATGTACTAAAATAGACTTATTTTCAGATAGTTTGCAATGTGAGGCTCTGATCTAAGGCCTGTAGAAGTCTTCGGGGGCCTTTTTGCTTCAGGCTCTAGGGTAAATATAATATGATAGGCTGCAATATAATAATTGTCAGTCTCAGTTCTCCTAAGCACAGCAACTTCAGTAAAGCTTGCAGGGCATGAAGGTCCATCCATGTGAATCCAATCGGGTGGTCATGACTCACTGAAAAGATTCTTCAGAAATTTCATCAATGGCATAAAGTCTTCAAATATAGAACTTTCAAAATGAAAGGTGTGAAGAAGGGGAAGGTAACTTCTGTTTGCCGCAAAGCTGTTTCAGAGGAAATGAGATTATGAATTTTACAAATTTTTCCTTAATAAATTATCTTATTAATAATGTTATCTTATTCAATTTCATTGGGAACACCTCTTAGCTGCCAATGAAACGTTAATGAATTCTAAAATGTACTTTCCTTTTAGCTAATGGCAGGCTGAGGTTGTAGGTATGTTTATTGAGATATACTCCTAAACCTACTAGTCCATGAGAGATTTTATCTTTGCTGTCTAAAGGGTTTGTGAGTCTTCAGAACAGTGTGTATTTGTGGGTTAAATGACGAAAGCTTTAATGTACCATCACAATTAGAAAAGTGCTTATGAAAATGAGAGGATAAATACATACAAAAACCTTGACTGAGAATTCTCCTGCCCGTCAATAGAGCACATAGCCCACAAGAGATGAGGGAGAGTGGTGTGTCCGCATTGTGATGGCCAGTTCATCAGTCTAACTTACATGTTAAATCTTCTTTTGGACTGTTATGCTGCAGCCTTGATTACAGACATAATAGGAAGGAAAAGAGAACCTTTTAGGAAAGCATTGTCTCTTATGAACATCATCAATCTCTGTTCTTCTAAGCCCCAAAATAAAAACGTTTCTGTGACTATCACTTTATTCATGGACTCCTTTGTGTGTGTGTGTGTTCAGAGATGGCACTCAAGACCAAAGTTGTGTATTTTTTCCTTCAGAGAAAATGAGATTGAAGTGCACTTTTTTTTTTACTTTCCTTCAGATTTCCTTCCTTGCAGTTAAAAATCAGACCATTGTTCCAGTACATACTGAAAGAGGTGGGAAACTGTATTATGTGGGAATTTGAATCCAAGAGTTTCTGAGTCAATCTGACTGTAAGCCCTTACTAATTTAATTTTGGTTTGTAAGCTTTATCGTAATATACTAAGTAGTAAAGTATTTGGGGATGGGATTATAACATTGGCTATGGTACTTTGATTGACTTACTGCTTACGAGAGCAATGTAGAAATTAAAAAGAAAGCTGATTAATACATTCCCTTGAAAATAATTTTCAGAAAATGTCCTCCAAATAACTTTTCCAATGTTCCTTCTCTCTTTGCAGAATGACTAGAATGCACTATGATGATGATTCTGTGAAAAACATACAACAGGCGCTTAGTATAATTGTTCAATATTTGTGCAGCACTCTGATGATAAGTGTTCAGTGTGGTAGATACAGCACACGACTGCACAAACTGTGGGAGTTGTAGTTTAAAATTTAATAAAAAAAAATAAATTAACATCTAGTGTCCTCAGTCTGATTAAAGGACAAATATGTTAAGCCACTAAGATTGAATCAAACAGAGAAACCGTCAAAACTCAAAGCTCACCTGGAAAAACCTAGGTAGGTACAGCTAGACATACATTAACTTAAGGTTTTTTCCTTGAGTATCTTTTACCATAGATAAAACTACATTTTACACTTCAAAAACCTAGAAGGTTTTGTAAAGAGCAACATTCCTGACCTTCCAGTTAGTCAGAACTTGCTAGCAAGACAGTCAGTTGGTGTGATATCACTAGTAAAAAGCATAGAGAACATAAGCCACAGTTAAAGTTAGTGGTACGAGCAGACTGAATTTAAATTGATGACTATAGTTAAAAGGTTTGACATACTCTGTTACTAATCCACTGAGCGTTTCAATGACTCTCACACCTTGGAAATAATAGCTGACATGGCTTGACCATTACCCGGGCTTGTGTACCCAATACCCGTGAATGTCCATTAAACTGCATGACTGCAGAAGCAGTGCAGAGACTGCAAAGTTCTTTGTATTTTTTGATAGGCCATGCCTTGGCAGTATAGAGATAAAGCTATATTTGTGTTTGTGGTTTGTTTGGGATTTTTTTTACATATTGAGTATCATTAAAAGTGATAATTAATGAGACACAATGAGACCATTTTAATGTACCACGTAGTGAGGAAAATAGGAAAATGGTAACATTCGTGAAGCAAGGTAAAAACCCTGAAATAAAATAGTCCTTTTGCAAATATGAGCTTTTAGTATATTATTTTTTTTCTACTGCATTTTGTTTATCTGTTGGAGTTTTTAAGGTCAAGTGTTTGGGCTTCAAGAACACACCTGATCTGTGCTTTGGAGGAAACTGATCAAAGAGGATGATTTCCACTGCACAAGGCTGCAGCTTGGCCAATTCTGCAAATACTTGCAGCCGGTTTAGATGGCAAGTAAGGTAAAAATATCCCATAAGGTAAGGAGAATAGCAAAGAAACGTAGAGCAATAAGCACAACAACAGGCTAGAATTTTTTACTAAAAAAATTATGATCAAGTCCTCCAAGGAGCATCTTGCTTATGTTGTTTAAATGTTCAGTCAAATTTTCTGGTTTTGGAAAAGTTGCATCAAATTATATCAGCAAATAACTTGGACCATTTTTAACATTTTGTTCAGAAACCAACATAGCAAAAATTGCTATGTAATATTCAGTGTGTTTGGAAATACTAGCTAGGTTAACAGGTGCTTTTCATAGACTTAGTGTTTAAGGATTTCTCATTTATATGTGTGTTAACGGCCTTGAGCTTTAATTTTGTCTTTTTTTTTTTTTTTCACTTTCTTACTTTTTATGAAACAATGTTGGAATACAAAACATGCAATGGAGAAACAGCATTAACCTTGGCAGCAAAAGGTGGCTTTGTGGAAAATGTGTGAATGCTACTGGAAAACAGTATTTATCCCAATGCCACAAATTAAGGAGGAGAAAGTCCACTTACTGGTAATTGCCTCCTCTCTCTGGGTTTAAGCAATGTGAATGGCACTGCTTTCTCTCTGTTATGTACTCACCCCCGTCCTCCCCTTGGCTTGCATGGTTTAGATGCTGGTCATCTTTTTAGATAAACTAAATGCCCAGCACCTGGTGAAATGTCCCTGGTGTTCAGTTCAGCACTCATCATACTTCAGGTGATCACCAAGCTCATCTTAAACATGCTGCTTCTGTTTTAGGTGATTGCTGAACTGCTTCTAAGAATATGGGACCTACTTTTTGTTCAAGGTACTTTCTCTGTATCTTCAGATACTATAAGACCTTTACCAACCTGGACCTGTTTAAACATCTTAAGGTACAAGAACAGTACAAGAATAAGCCACTGTTTTAACTGGAATACACTTTTTTCTGTAGATCTGGTGGTCTGTGGAGATTTTTGTTTTATCAGATGATTTGTTCAGCAGTAGGCAGGTATTTTTAAAAACCTCTCATCTCATTTCCCTCACCTCTTGTGCTGAAAACAAGCTTCAAGTGCATTTCTAAGTAATACCACAATCTAAAATAAATGAGCTTTACTATTCATTAATAATTTAGCTTATTAACTTCCAGCTTCTGTTAAATGTCAAGTATCTTAATGCTTCTGAAGAGAATCAATCTGTGAAATTAATATGAGAAAAGGCAATATATAATACAATTATCAGTATTAATATATTCAGTTATCTGAATTTTTATTAACTCTCATCAGATGCTATTACCATATTACCATTTTGAGGCCCTGAGACATCTGTAAGGGGTTCTTCTGCAATACCCTGCTTTACATTGCTTCAGTTCTTTTCGATGATTGTAGATCTGTGAAACTTAAGCTGTTTTCAGCCATTGCTTTTAATGAATCCTGTGAAGAGTTAGCCAGTACTGATGAAAAAGGCCTTTCCCATTATAATGACAATTTAGTTTCCTAAGTATTTCTCTATACAAACTCCTGAAAGTGAGGTCTCTCAGCTATGTATTGTTTCTGTGATGCTTTTTATTTTTTATGTTTTTCTGTCACTTAGCACTGACAGTTGGATGTAGGTATTGTTGTGCATCATGCATTTCAATCTTAGTTTCAGTGAAACAGAGGATCAAGTGCTTAACACCACTTAATAGATGATGCTTATGATTTATTTACTCCTTTTAATTTTAAAACAGATTAGAGGAGTCTGTAGTAGAAAGGTAAATGCTGAAGAAGTATCTAGTGGGATGATCTGGGCTTTCAGGTACATTTGGTAATACTGTACTTCAAAGCAATTGCAGATGATTATGAAGACTGTTGACTCTTAAAAACCTTCTTATGCAATGGGACATTCACAAAAGTTAAATTTTCTAACCCTATGATGCTGATCTCCCTCAGCTGCTCCACCAGTCAGTGGAGATATCTTCTATTCCAAAGGTTAGTTTAAAAGTAAAATTAGACTCTTACTTAGCATCATCCTTTTATATGTAAATAATATGCAGGTGTACTTATCCATTAAAACCATGGAACCTCAAAACTATGGAACATGGCCTTTAAGTATGACAGATCTCAACTGTACTTTGGTTGAGAACAACCACTGTGTAGACACTAGGATTAGAGCTACCAGGTGAAAAAGAAAGTCAGAGGTGGAATTTTCTAGGGACACTGTAATGTTTGCAACAACTTTAGAAGTAAGGGCCATATTTTAATATTATGTTATTTTAATTGTTTTCCTTGTGACACACCTGCTTCTGTTTTCTCGAAGTATTGCTGCTTTTGCCTTCCATGCCCCAAAGTGACAGTTTTGAAATCGTGTTGGTGTACCTTGATTTCCCAAGCAGCTGACATTACTATTTATTTAACAAATATTGCATTCCCAGATTTCTAGGTCTGGGAAGTTTTTTAAATTCCTTATAATGGAACACATGGAAAAGCTTTTCTACATTTATTAGATGTCTTTAACTTTCAAGACAATACTTGAAAATGTAATTATATTTTTAGCTACAAGAAGGGGCTCTTTTGAAATGGTATCCACTCTGATTAAATACAACTGTACCATCTACCAACTGTGCATGAAACGTTGGTCAGCAATGCATGAAGATGCAAACAGAGATACAAAGACATTGTTAATCTTCTGAAGAATGGTGGAAATGTGAACATTAAGGGTGAATATTGAGTAACACCATTAGCTGTTGCTGATGAATATGGTCACTGTGAGTTGCTGGAGCATATTAAGCATAAAGGTATGTAGTCAGGAAAAGAGAAATACACCTCTGCACTGGCATACATCTTGCCTGGCTGCTCAGGTGTTTCAGGGTGATCATGGAAAAGAAAGAGGAGTCATAAATGAGGAGATTTGGGTTCTCAGAAGGAAAGGAAGCACAGATGAGCATTCCTGCTAGACTGGAGTGATTCTTATAAGTTTCCATAGTGCATGTGAGAAGGGTGGCTCAGTCAAGGAGAGACTATGCCCTTCTTGCCCTTCTATATTTCTCTTTATTCCCTTCCCTCCCTCCTTCCCTTCCTTCTTCCCACCTTGTATCTGTCCCTGCCTTCTGTCTTTCCTTCCATGAACAGAATTATATTGCTATTAATTAATTAAATGAATTATTTTTGAAATATGCCAGCTTGAATGTCCTCAGTTATAACACTTCAGGTCAAAGCAGACCACAGTCAGGTGAGCACTTGTGCTTATATCTGTACACCTCTTCTTTTGCCTTTGAGTTTTAAATTTGCCACAGGAAATATTTCTTGTTTTAGTAAAGGTTTAACTTAAATACATCTGAAAATGAAGACGAAGTACTGTGGCTTTGCCATATGATGATTTCCAAACCACTTTGGATGTAGGTTCTGTATCCTCCTTCAGTGTGGAGATGTCCAGGCCTTAACAGATGATTGTGCATCAGTACTGTTTAAAGTAGCTGGAGAAGGTAATCCAGACTGCATAGCCCTTCTTTTAGAATATGGAGGAAGTGGTAATGTGCATAATGAGGCCAGACTGCTTCCCATACATAAAGTGGCTTATAAGAGATTTAGGAAAGAAGATTGAAGAAATCATGAGGCAGGATTCTGGAATTTCTGTTTCTTTCCTAACTAATGGAGTAGATATGTTTCCAGCGAAATATCTCTATTGAACAAAACAGTGACAAAAATTGCAGCAATATTTTAATTTTTTTTTTTTTATTCAGGCCTGTTTGCATTAATTAAGGGTTCATAAAGGTTACAAATTGAAGAAAATGGCTTTTTAAGTAACATTCCTAGGCATCACTTTATGACTGTTGAAGGTCATTGCTAAAACTTTGTTTAAATTATCTTGTGTAATTGCTTTAAAATGTATTTTTTTGGCATTCTTCTGCACAGATTTTGAAATTATGACTTGATGTGTTGTCTCTTTCAGTTCTGTGAGTTTACTGTTGCTCCTTGATTGAAACATTTAGCAGGAAAAGTGGTTTGTGTTTTTATAGATTGCATGGATTATGTTCCTTCATGCACAAGAATTGAGTTTTTCCTAGAAACATAGGAAGAATGGACGGAATACATCAGATTGTGTAAATAACTTCCAGTTCATAATGTTGTGATTTATTATAGGAAACTTAAATTGCTTATGTCAGCTCACATTCATCCAAAGTGTTTTAGCAGTCCAAATACGTACTAGCTAAGAACCACGCTGTGCCTGTCATCCCTTCCTTACATTGAGATGATCTTTACCCATTACCACTGGTCATAAATTAGTTAATTGGACTGGAGTATGGCAAATGTACAGCTGGTGCAAATTATTCTCATAAGGAATTCAGGGACATGATTTAGTGGTGGACTTGTCAGTGTAATGTTAATGGTGGGACTTGATATTAGAGGTCTTTTCCAACCTAAATGATCCTGAGTCTAGGAATGTCACTGTTGTATGGGAAGCCTTTTTAGTTAAGCAGGGCCACTGAGTTACTTATCAAACTCCTTATTAAATGACATAACACTAGTCATTGCACAGCTATAGGGCACAATGGTTTTTTATTGAGAAATATTGCTCACACTTCCATCCTTCTTTTTGCTCTCTTGATCTCTCAAGTCTTTTAATCATTCAAGGATTATCATAAGGCATATTTTAGATCCCCTTATGTTCAGGGTGGTACATGGTGACAATGAGTGTGCAATCATAATGTGTAGCATAATTTCCTTACTTTGATTTACACAGTAGACAATCTAGAGTTGCCATTATTAATGCTGTAATTGACTATTTCTACTGAGCTTTAATATTGAATCTTCCACCATTGGTGGCACCAGAGATAGATTTCACCCACCTTAACTTAAAAAAATGTGTTGGGGAATGTACTAAATGTTCTCTTTGCACACATTGATTTCATTTGATGTTTTAAATAATTTTAACTAGAACTTGATTTAAGATCAGCTGGTAAAAAACATATTTAGGTTCAAAACTGGTACTCTGTATTTAATTTTTGCTTCAGTATTTTGCATTGGCGTGCAGAGGAACTTTTTTTTGTAAGTGTCACAGAGACATCCAAAGAATTTGGTAGTCTACACTGCTGCTGTTTCAAGTATGGTGCAAGGTTTTTTTACGTTCAGGAAGGCCAAGTTAAGTGAACCCTTTGACTGATATCAGTAGCAGAAGTATTTGTTTAGCATACTCAGCAGGCCCAAGCATGGTAAAGTCTGGTCCTGCTGCCTTATTGATACAGCAGAAATAGAAAGTGCCGTGGCTGTCCTCAACGTGCGAGTTTTAAAAGGTGCATGGAGGGAAAGGAGAGATTGTTTATCAGTGTGCATATATCCAAAAGGGAGACAATAATAGTGAGCAGATATCTAACAGAAGTTTGTTTAATATGGGTATTGTGTGTCACCACAATTCTGAAATTGAGTGGTATTTTATTCAGAAGTAACAAAATAATAATGCCTCAAGGTAATGGATTTTCATGTTAATTTTATTAAAGTGTGTTTTGAGATTGTGAACTGGCTTAAAATCATTGTCAATGGCATTGATTTTTCTACCATTTTTCTCTTACTTCTTTAGATAATCCTTTCTTTTTGAAACTTCTGTGTCATCTGAAAATATGTAAACTCATGGGGTTAAAGAGGCTCCAGAAACTGTCATCCATGAAGAAGTTTCCACTTCCACCAGTTCTCAAGAACTTAATTCTATATAAAAAATATTATCTGTATGGAAAAGGGATGTATTTAGAATAGTTTTTAAAAATAACTGTATACAGCCTGTAATTTGACTGCTTTCTAATTTTTTTTTTATGAACTGAAGAACTGTTTGATGTTTCATATACCTTCACAACATTCTGTTATTTGTTGTTAGTAGTTCTTCTATGGGAACAAATTTCTTTTCAAAATTAAATTGTTAAAACTCATGTTTTAACACAATATTGTGCTATCCAAATACAGGCTAAATCAGATTATGGATATTGTAATAATTATGTAGAACAGTACATTCTAAATGGGAATTCAGATGAATAAATTATAATTCATCATAATTAATATATTCAGATGAATAAAGAAGAATTTTCATTATAGACTTCCAAATGAAGATGAGAAATATGCTGCTCTCAGTTAGTGACATTAGTTTAATTGTAACAGAAAATAAATGTCTAATTTAGCTGAAAAAAAAATCACTAAATGCACATTTCTGTCATGTAACTACTCTGAAATATAGCACATTTTGTACTTTGAATATTATACTCCTATAAAAAATTCTTTAAACACTTCAAAGCTATTTTTGCCAACTGTTAGCTCCTGGGTACAGCTGCTATGTGTGCATGATTCAAGGCTTGGCAAAATTTGAGGGACTTTAAGTAGGCTCTTTTAAAGAAAGAGTAGATTGTGATGGGCAATCAAACCAGTAAATCAAGTAGCATATCCCCTTGGTTGAGAAATACTGTAATTTTAATAATGGTTCCTTCAGAGTTTTGGCAGATCACTTCTTTATTGACCACACTAAACAACACTCTCAGTGATGCTGAGGTACACTTCAAAGTATTCTTCTGCACATCTAGAAAAAAAAATCTAATAGAATAAATTTAAAGACTATTTAATTAAAAATTTATTGCAGTTACTCCCTTTATTCTACCATCCCTTCCATCTTGAGGAAAGAAAAAAGAATCCAAACCCTCTAAGTAAGAAAATATTACAATTGGTAGATGGGATTACATAGGGCATAGTCAGTTTGGCTAAACACAACATCATCAAGTGTTTTAGTTGGAAGGGACTTTAAAGATCATCTAATTCCAGCCACCCTACCATGGCCAGGGACTCCTTTCACTAGACCAGCTTTTTCAAAGCCCTGTCCAACCTGGCCTTGAACAGTTCTAGGGATGGGGCAGCCACAGTTTCTCTCGGCAACCTGTTACTTAAGAGATATGCTGGTTATCACACACATACACACATTCACACAACCCAAAGGTCAGCTACAGTATGCTTCTGCCCTGCTCCCTACACTGGCTCTCCCTGTTCTTCAGAACTTCTCCTTATTTGCTGGATGTCATTATCATATAAAACTTACTAACTTCTGAGTCAGAGATGTAAATTCCACTTCCAAAGGCAGCTATATCAGTCCTTTGTGCGTCCATCCCTCATCACAACAGATTTACTGGAGCAAATGCAAGGAGAGAAAATTACTGGTCTGGGACATATAGGAGGTTGAACAGAAATCTTAATTCCTCCTTGTGCTCTCAGAAGGGCTACTATTCAGATGGCTTTCCAAGACATATCCTCTGTTTTTTTGCCAGAAATTTTGACCAGGATGAAAAAGAATAACTTGGTCACTTGTAAAAAATTTCCAGGTATCTGGCATCTGGGCCTGGCCCCTGACAGAAGGATGCCCCGGGTGATTGGTGACTGCAGGCATGGCCTGAGCACAGAGAGCCCAGTGGACCCAACACAGCTGACTCCAAGTCAAGGATTCACTGGCCAATACATCCTGGACATACCAGGCTAAATGTGTGTGTGCTTCATAACCTGTAAACTGATATTTCTGTGTGGCAATTTCTAAACAGAAATATGGGCTTAATGATAGTTGTGGTAATTTAGATGAATGCAGTGACCACAATGCAAGAATCTGGGTAATCGTGTATTTGATACAGTGTACTGCAACCAGCAAAGGACACATGATCAAATAGGGCTTTAGACAGGAGATTTTAAACCCTTTCTGTGGCTAGAGCCAAATTCCACTAGTAATTTTAGTCCACGGGCAAAGGTTTATATTTAGGACTTTATATACTCCTCAGGTCCTAGTTACATTGCCTGCAGCATCAAAGCATTCAGATCTAGGACTGAACATTACCCCAAGTGTTTAAAATACCATGGACTAGTCTTTTGAATATCATTAGGTAAGGTAAAAAGACATGGTATTGTCGTGCTTATCTTTTTATCAGTACATCTGGGCCCTTTTTGTTGTTTTGAAATAGAAGGTGGCCTAATCCTGGTTTTAAGCTTTTCTGTCATTCACTGTTGAATCTGTTAATTTATTGAAGACTTCCCCCGGTCCTCCCTCCCTTCACCCCACATGCTAAAGGAAGTACAGCATTATGAGAAAGTGTTTTTCACGTTTTCAAGGTGTCTATGAATGGAGGTAGGAGAAGCAAGACTTATATTTTAAGTGGAATATGAGGTGAGAAAGTCAGGGAAAGGGAACTGTTTTTCCCAGGTCATGTTTATGGTACTGCTAGGAACTGAACACGGGTCTTTTGACTCCCATATTTTGCAGCCCCTGAATACTACTTTTATGTACTTGAGTATGTGGTGGTAGGAGCAAGAAATGTAACTGGACCAGAACTGGTGATTGTGCAAAAAGAGGCAAAGGCATCAGCCCCAGCTGGAAAAATAAATCGGTAGGGAAAAAAACCTTTTTATTTTCCCTGCTTAGACTGTGATTGAACCCTTGCAACACTGGAATTTAATTTTCTCTGCTATTCGGGTGTGTCTCACAGGGTGTTCCACAGCAACCCAATTCCATGGCATGCCCCCCCCACTCCCCCCACCCGCTGCAGGGTAATGTTGTCTAGAAGTAATTAAATGCTCTGGCATCGATTCAGGCATGCTTAGGGGCAGGGACTCCTAACGATTTGAGGACAATGTTTGAAATCAGAGGTATCATTTGGTCTCTGTTTCTCATAGAATCTGACACAAGCAGCTGCAGCAGAACGGATGAGCTCTCCAAGGAGCCAGACATTCAACAGTGGTTACATCAGCCTTTGCAGCACCCACGGGATGGACTTTGTAGCTGTGCATGTTTTCACAGCTCAGGGAAGGAAGGACCAAACCACAGCCATGAGTCCTGTATACGACCAGCTATTCACTGTAGGGGTCACAGTGTCTTGTGAGTTATTCATAAAACTCTGTGCAGTGGCTACCATCAAATTTTGGCAGCTGCATGGCAGAGCCTGGTCTGGGTACCAAGGTGATGAGGCTCGTGGTGAAGGAGTGGGCAGCAGTTTTACTGTTTCACTGCAGCAGTCTGTGTTCTGGCACAGGCTCTTAGTGCCTGAGGTGCAGTTTCTCAGACTACTGCCATTAGTACAAAAGTCACACATGGAAGAACAGAGTCACAAAGTCACAAGCTCTTTTGCATCTGCCGTGAGGTAGGCAAAGGGATTTTTTTCTGATCCTTACTTGAGGCATAAAAAAAAAGCACCTTCTAAAATATCCAGCTGTTTGGCTCTGGTTTGCAAGGAGAAACATGACATAAATTCATGGTAATTTATCTCTGTAGAATAGGTCTTACTTTTCTTTCACTCCCAAGGGCTGGAGCACAAGTCTTATGAGGAGCAGCTGAGCGAGCTGGGGTTGTTTAGCCCAGATGAAAGAAAGCTCAGGGGAGGTGTCCTTAGTGCTCTCTACAGCTGCCTAAAAGGAGTTGTAGCAAAGTGGGGATTGGCCTCTTCTCCCAGGTAACAAGTGACAGGGCAAGAGGAAATGGCCTCAAGTTGTGCTGCCAGAGGTCTAGACTGGATATGATGAAAAAATTTTCATGGAAGGCATTGTAAAGCATTGGGACAGGCTGCCCAGGGAAGTGGTGGAGTTACCATCCCTGGAAGTGTTTAGAAAACATGTGGATATGGCACATGAGGACACGGTTTAATGGTGAACATGATAGTGGTGCTGGGTTAATGGATTGGACTTGATGATCTTAAAGGTCTTTTCCAACCTTAACAAGTCTATGATTCTGTGATTTAATATGCACCTAATCAACAGCTTCTTGCCCTCACCTCAGTGTCTTCTGTGTAACCAGCTTTGCCCGCCTGGTGTACTCTGCCATTGCCATGATCTGCCTGCTAAATCAATCCTTTTAAAGACTTCCCCCTACTTTTTTATTTCACGTGAGCCTTAGGACTGATAGACCTCTGCTCAGGAAAATTGTATCAAGAAAAGTAGTTTCAAACAAAGTGATTTACAGCATTAACATTCCTATTGTGCTTTCCCCCCACACCCCCGACCTTTCTAGGGGAAGTTTTTTGTTTCGGCTTGTAGTAATTAAAAATGGCACCTTACCACTCAAGGTGTCTGTCCTTCAGCGTCCACTTCTGTGCCCTATAGATAAAGATCTTAGCTCAAAAATACACCATCTGTTTCTAAATGCGTTGAACAACTTCAAAGAAATCCAACCCTACCCTTTACCAGGATAAATTCTGCATCTGAAAGAAGTGCATGGAAGAATGCACCAAATTGCTGTATAAATATTTAAAGATATATATTGCAATGGGAATAATTTTCTATCCCTTAAGTGTCACTCACACCAGCAAAAGAGGTACTTGGATCAGGAGAAATATTCCTCAAGGAACTTGTGTTCTGTGGTTCTGAAAAGCTATAAAAATATATTTATGAATGTTTGGTAATCATAAGACTGATATAACAGTGTACCTCTGGTGACATATAAAACATGTTTACATTTAATTTTAAAAATTAAAATTTCTAGTAGAAATCTCTGCATTTGATTGGGCAAAACCATTGCCTTTTGCCCACATATTCTGTGTATAGTAGATATAGTGCCCAGAATTCCCATTTTCATTAGTATAGACTTAAAAAAAAAAAAATAGAAAAAGGCATAATTAAAGACAGTAGAGAATTTACTGTTAGTACTGCTGCTTGTATTTAGTTTCCTATAAAGTAAATCACTTGTTTATATCACTGGCATCTCCTTTTAAAAGAAAATCTTCATAAACACATACACAAGGAAATGCTAAATATTGAGGTAAACACCTGTCTTGATCTCTGTGTATAAACAAACAGCGATTTTTTTAATCTAAGTGACAAACCATAGGTTTGGCTAAGTTACATGGGAGAACTGTCTGGGAGTAAGGCATGAACAAAGGATGAAATCCATGTGCTTTTATAATCACTTATAGTTTAATAATTGCCTGACCTGCACGTGCAAATTACAGTGTATTTGCAAATACCACCACAAATAATAAAGTGGTTACACTGGCAGATTTTACCTAGTTCATTATGCTTTTTTTTTTTGAAATAATAGGCTAACTGCAGATGCCAAAACAGCATCCCACTGCACTTGCACTTCCAAAACTCACATTTTTTGTGCACAGAGCAGTTTCTCTACTACTTTCTTTGCAACACAGTGGCCTCTACTTCCTGTCTGAACCCCTTGAGCAATATCACGATGTAATTCCAAACAGCTGCTGTGATCACCCTATGTCTGTACATCAGTAGCAAGTGAAATGATTTCTATATATAGATTGTAAATCTGTTGGCAACGTTTGTAAAGCACACTGAGATTCTTCCTGAGGAATAAGAGCAGCTATATGAAAGCAAGAGCATTAAGACCATTACTGTGTACAAAGCAGTTTATCTTTTTGGTGTGGCAGAAATGAGGAAGTGGCCAGTCTGCAGAGATGTGGAGAAGCACTTGCTTTGGGCAAAACCCTGGCAGGAATACTTTGTGCTGTCAAAGACACGCAGGTTCATCTCATGCTGTTATTACAGAACATGACATTGTACTGACACAAGATGATTAAAAAGTATTGGCTGTGTAGGAAGGAAAGAAAACTGGGAATGGGAATGACATCTATTCAATAAGATTTATTTTTCCCCCTTGCCTTCCAAATTTAAATGTGATTCAGGTACACAAAAGGAGCAATAAATCCCGAGTCTGCTGCACCTTTGGCACCCAGCTGCGTGACTCTTTGTATAATAAAATAAACCTTCAGGATCCATGCACAAAGGGTGCCTCTGCAATGTGAGCAGTGAGTTGTCCTTCTTTTAATTAAAGGTTGAGGAAATTTTTAGTCCAGAAATGTGCTTGCTTTCACCTAGAGTAATTTTCCCCTCCAGTGCTTCCCTGCAGGCAGGTCGACCTCAACTCCACTTCCAAGATGCACCCTTACTCTCTTCTCACTCAGCAGCACTAACAGAGCCCATTCATTTCTTCACTTGCTATGATTTTTCTGTCTTGATGAGTAAGGTAACCCCAACACCCCCGTCAGCAAAATACATCAGATTAGAGGTTGCCCCATGGCTTGTTGGTGTATAGTGTATATTTATGCCCCCAGCAACTGTTGAGAAAGCTGTTTTCAAAACTAATCTGAGCAATAGGGCAGCCCACATGCACATGTTTTTGAGTGAAAGCTGATCACTGTTTGTGATGATCTGAGTTGTTAAACTGCAATCTAGACCTAGAATCTGCCCTCCCAGTAGCCTGGGGGGTGTTGTAGGGGATCTGTGACAAAAATCCATATTTGAACTAGGATGCTGAATCTGATTTCCAAGCAAGGACTGATTTTGAATCAGGGTCATCTTTACACTTACCCCACTTTCTGTTTCCCCATCAGGGATGAAGAGAAAGATCTTTTTCTTCTGTGTGACTCCATGTTTACGGCATCACCAGGAGAGATGGACTGGACAACAGAATCATCTGGCATGGAGAAAAGCAGCTGAAAAATTGTTCCTTCAAATGCCTTCAGTGCATGCTTCATTCCATTTGCTCTGCTGATACCACTGTTAAATGGAGGTGATGACACATCCTTTTCAGGCACAGTACTGTGTGCACGATTTTGACAAGTTATGTGAGTCTCCCAGGGGAAAGAGAAGCAGCTTGTCCCATCAGTCTACCTCGCAGTCGTGTGTACTGGACAGGCTGCCTGACCCTGTGTATCTACAGGATGGTTTGAATGATGCATTCAACCTGGGCGTATACAAGCAGCATACAAAAATTGAGACAGAGATAAATAGATAGATGGAAATTGCTATAGGTGAGAGGGGGAAGGCAGGCAGTGAGGAACACAGTGGCAGGACAGAGGGGACATGCAAGGAGGGGAAGGAAGGACAGGCTAGCAAACAGGCTGTGGAAGTGGGTGAGAACAGTGGGGGCTGTTCAGGAAGGCCAGGCAGGGGGGACCTGCAGGGCCAGTTACAGAGAAGGCAGTGTAGCAGCTCAAGGCACCAGAGGGGGAGGTGGGAGAGCTTGGGGGCTGCTGCCTCATGTTCTGCGTGAGTGGACAGCAGGAGTGAAGGAGCTGTTATGTGCAGTGAGGGGTGCAAATGCTGCAGGGGGAGGTGGGGGCAAGCAGCAGTACAGAAGGACAGCAGGAGAGATGGGGAAAGCCCAGCTGTGCTGTGGTGCATTGTTTTTAATGTGCTCTATGGCAATTGGACCTGTTCCTGCAGTGTGGGACTGAGCTTAGTATGAGCCAATGTATCTGTCTGACAGGCTGTCCTCAGGAGCCATGACTGAAATAGCTACTGTCCCATGCCTGAGGACAAGATCTCTTTTTGCTTGCCTGTAGTTTTCCCTGCACTCATCCAAATGGAAATAAACATTAAACTATGGGCTTTGTAATGCAGGGGAGCAAGCACCACCTGCCACGGGTTGCTCATGTCCTTTCAGCAATTGTGACAGTGTGCCCCAAGTGTGGAAATGTGAGAAGCAGAACAAAGTCCTCCTGGCTGCTGCTTGAAATAGTTAATTGCTTGGAAAGGCAAAAAGGACACTTAGAAGGGTTTCCTCTTTTAAAACCAAGAAAATAGGCTACCCAAGTTAGGGAAGATTGTCTGCAATCTAGCTGCTGCTGAGTAGGCTCTATTCCACTCAAAGCCAGGAACCTGGGTGCCAAGATATACAATGACAGAGTGAATCCTGCTCCTATAAAATGGGCACTTCCAGTTCTCATTTTCACTCATTAGCTCAGGTCCTACAGGGAACAAACCTTTTAATAATTCCATTGATTGAGTGATGAGTTTTCGCGGCCTATTGGTGTTTACTTCCTGCATACAGGATTTCAACAGGGCATTAGGGAAGAGAGGTTGGATCTTCTGTTAGAGGGTGGTAGAGCATGTCATCAAGTCATGGAATCATAGAATAATTTAGGTTGGAAAAGACCTCTTAGGTCATCAAGTCCAAATGTTAACCTAACACTGCCAAGATCACATCTAAACCACGTCCCTAAGTGCCATATCTTCATGTCTTTTAAATACCTCCAGGGATGCTGACTCAACCAATTCCCTGGGCTGCCTGTCTTAATACTTGACAACCTCTTCCATGAAGAAAGGTTTCATAATATCCAGTTGGAGGATTCATCCTAAACAGTGATCAATGAAGTCAGTGTAAACCTGCCCTCCTGTACTAGATATGGTTCACACTCTGCTCTCCTGCCTTCTGTGATGGAAGGAAGTCCACAGTGCCACCTCACTAGCACAAGGTCTCTTCCTATACTGTTTATGATGGTGTTCTCGAGAGCACAGCCTGGGACACATAACAGGATGCTCAGACAGCTATTTTTTTGCCTTTTTTTTACAGAGAACATTACAGAAATCTGAACATATATAGCTCCTGAGAAAGGATACTGTGAAATGGGAACCAAATGTTTCAGGCAAGAATGCTAATAACAGGAAAACACAATCACTGCTGTCTTTGCTGCAAGAGTTCCTTTTGGAAGTTGGAACCTGTGATCTGAAGTGTTGCTGTGGTGGGAAGCTTCAGCTATAGCTAATGGGCCACAGGAACTGAGCCCTGACCAGTTGCTATGCTTACATAATGCCAAATACTGCCAGAAAGGGAATCCTAAACTCCAAATTAGTGAATACTTTCAGTCTTAAGGTGTCTGTACCTCTATTCTTCTTCCTCACAAAGGTAGTAACACCTTCATGTCCCCTGAAATGACCACTAGATAATTAAAGACATTGATAGTCTTATTATGCTGAAGAACAGGGAAAAAACAAAATGCTGAATAGCTTTTAATTTGTACGATCTCTCCCATGCACTGAAAGAGTAAAGGTTCTAGGTACTCATGGGTCTAGGATAAAGGTATATGATGACAGAACTATGGAATTAGTGTTCAGTGCTCGTCAGCAGGAAAGAACAAATACTATTCCTGCATTTTCTGATCTGTGAGTACTTAGTCTTAGCATCTTTTTTGTGTGTGTAATTGGCCATGTGCTACAGTCTTGTTACTTTTATTAAAATTGTCCTGGAGAGGGATTATGGGTTTTCACCCTTAGCTATTCCCTTGTAAAGAATGAGTACTAAATTACCATGAGTGATGTATAAGATCAAGAAAGGACACAAACCACTCATAACCTCACCTAACTGTGCCAGTTTCCCCCGACTTCAGGGTAGATGTACAAGAAAATACCTCATCCATGTTAAGTAACATCTTTACATTATATCATGGCTAAAATGGACATCACTAACATTTTATGTGTAGAAAAACAGCACCACTAGTGTTGATTCCTTGCCTCAGCAAGGAGTAGCATTGAAAGTAATATGCATGCTGTTAAATCTTCATTTGGAATATTATTTTAGAAGGGAGTAATGCATGTTGCTTTTTCAACTTCCTTTGAGTTTGGAAAATTTGATTTGTACATAGCAAACTTCACATAGACAATTCAGGTATCTGTATGTTTTTACTTTCTATTTTAGCCCAGGAAAATTTGGAGACTTACAAATTCTGTTGTCTCTGAGAAAGCAGAAAAAGCAGGAAGCTCAGAATTTGTTGTGAAACAGTGTATTTGAATAAATTTCATTTTTAACATCATCTTTTTGCCTTTAATATTGTACATGTCAGTGTTGTACATATCAACATTGAACTAATAAAATATAGTGTATTTCTAAAAGCATTTCAGTTTCAATCAGGATTTTCCCACAGAAACTCTGTTCAGCGCAAATTTCCTAACCAACTCCATCACAAGAAGTGTGTACAACAAAATGTTGTCTGCAAAAACACACCCCAGAAAGATAATTTTGTTGTGCTGCTTCTCTGGCTAACTCCAATGATAACAATGTGAACCTTTGTCCTAGATATACAGAAGAAATAAAAACGCTTGGAGTGCTGTTATATACAACATCACCTCTATCCAGAGACACTGGTGATGCAACACTAAAATTAAAAAGGTACTTGCTATTTTTTCCTGCCTGTTCATGTTTTACAGAATTTGGCCCAGGCTTCATTCTGTAGATGCAGCTGAAACAGTGAGCAGAACTTCTACTGACCCACTGACTTGTATATACACAGTTGGTGCATCACTGTGTCTTATACTGTCAAGGTCATGCTCTTAGCTCAGTAAGCCAAGCCTCTTCCTCCTTTTTATTTAATCCAAAGATTTGGTCAATATAAATGAACTGCAGATATTTATTTTATTTTAAGATGTACGATATTCCTCAGTCTGCTTTATTAATGTATTTTGTGTGTCAGAGAAGACCAAGCTTATGAGCTTCCATCCCAATTCTTGAGCAAGATAACTGCATGACAATAATATAAACAGATGATCAAAGTAAAAATATAATTTCTTTATCAAATCTTTATGAAAACCAAGCTCATTCTCCTTTCTCCATTGTCAGTAAAGCAATGTGCACAATGATAAAGCTAAGTTAGCAGTTTGGCTAAACACCATACATCAGTTCAGGCGTCCAATCCATACTAATCAAAAAAATATTAAGTTGGACAAGAACAGTACTTCAATTATTTTCACATTTCCATTAAATAGTAGTTTGACTGTCTAGAATGCACTAGGTTGATATATGTTGTTATAGATGTGTTCCTACTTCTCTGCATCAAAACCAACCTTCCCTCTGTCCTTCTCTCTTCCCTCTCTCTCTCTCTCTCTCACAACACAGGTTTGCAGATATTGCTGTCCTTCACATTTCAGAAAACTTTTCTAGTTCACCATCATTCACTAATAATAGAGAAAAATAAGAAACAATGCAAAGTTTAACCTTTTTTTTTCTGTAGTTTCTTACAGAGGAACATACCTGTCCATAAAACTAGTATCATAATAATGTATCATCTCTTAACAGAAATGCTGTGATATGTGATAGGCATGCAGAATAAAGAAATGAAGGGCACTCTCCAGCTGGACACCAGTCAGTGGCAGCAAGTAATAGCCATTAATAGAATAACCACTAGAGGCCTTCAGTTGCTTGGACTGTCAGAAATGATGAAGGCAGAGCCCTGCTGCCCACCCAGAGCTTGTTCTCCCTAAAGTTTTGGGGGATTCTACTCATTCTTCCCAGCAGAGTGTAATTCTCTGCATGAAAAAAAAATCTCTCGGGAACTCCAAATGGACAAGCCAAGCTGATTCCCCCTCTGATCATCCTAGAAAAAATAAGGGAATTAATAAATATTTCAGTGATTTGTTATAGGCATAATGTGACATTATGAGAACAGTGCTCCCCACAGGTGCTGGCAGGCTGACCTCCTCCCCTCAGCTGCCTTTCCACCGATCCCAACCGCTTGCAAACACCTTGGCGAGATAACAGCATGGTTCCACTAGAAAACCGTGAAAGCAAGAGGAAGTCCGCTGAACAATGGCAAGGGTGTTTTATTTCCAGCCCCTGTGACAGCTCAGGATTAAATAGATTTTCATTGTTCTTTCCCTCCCACAATTTGGACACAACATTGGTGTAAGTGCGCCCGGAGTTTTATTTGCTGCTGCCCCCCCGTCTGCGAGATTGGTATTCTCCCACTGGCTGCCTGCTCTAAATATGGCCATGGCCAGTGTGTCAATAATCCCCCTCTTTAAGGGACCTGCAAACACTAGTGTTGGGACATTCTTGCTGTTCAGATGTCTAGCTGACGTCTGATGCTTAAAACAGAGCATGCTTTCATCCCTTCGTGCATTGTCGTAAGCCCCTGATGATTACTCTTAAAAGGGTGCCTCTGCTATGCAGGGAAACAGTTGCTGACCACACGAGACACAGCTTGCTCGCTTGCTTCAGCCTTCTTGAATGCCTGGTCACTTCAGCTTTGTACCAGCCTGACCAAGCAGGACCATGTCTACCTTTGGCTACAGAAGAGAGCTCAGTAAATATGAAGACATTGATGAAGATGAGCTCCTCGCTTCTCTCACTGAAGAGGAGCTGAAGGAGCTGGAGCGGGAGCTGGAGGACATAGAGCCTGACCGTAACCTTCCAGTGGGGCAACGGCAGAAAAGCCTGACGGAGAAAACACCGACAGGGACTTTCAGCAGGGAAGCGCTGATGGCCTATTGGGAGAGGGAGACCAAAAAACTCTTAGAAAAAGAGAGACTGGGTGCATGTGACAAGGTAAGATGCCAAGGCATTTGCTATTTCCTATAAATATTTGGGGTTATTCTTCACTGGCATGATCTCACCGACTGATTTAATTTCCTTTCAGTCTCTTGTAGCATTTTTAAGAACATTGTTAGCCAGGCTTCTGTGCCTGCTAGAGCTCTGTGTGTTAGCTTGGAGAGCTTTTGCTCTTGCAGGAGATACCTTAAATGCTCTGTTCAAAACAGAAGAAAGTGCCATAGAAACTATCATTAGTGATTAAAATAGGAAAAAAATTAAAGAGCATGTTAAAAATTATTGATAGATAGCAATATGGGCTTTTGGAAAGCATTTGATTTTTTAAAAAAACTACGGAAAGTGCTTTTTACTTTTCTTAAAAAACAATTAGTACTGGCTGCTCAGAAGCACGTCAGGAAGATAATTTTGAATACATTGTTATGTCAGAAGTTTAGTAAGCAGACACCAGGCTTTGTGCTCACTGGAAGGAAGCTGCGTTGCAGTCAGCAGCTTGTGTTGCTTTGTCCCTAATGAGGAGCCTTGGCACAGCTTGGGAGTCTTCTGGCAACTGTTGTCAGAGGGTTACATTACTTAAAAAGTGGCCTGGGGTAGAGTGATCAGCTGAACCATTTAACTGTATTCCCAAAAAAACAGCCAATAGTGTTTGTTAGGCAACTCATCCCTCAAAATAAAAAAGTTAATAATAAAAGCCAGTCCCTGAACTTGAAAGGAACATTACAGCTGGGCAGGAGTGAAGGGCTCAGTCTTGGCAAGCAATGAGCACTCTGTCTCAGCTGATGTCCCTGTTGGCACCCCTCGATCCTTGCTAGAAGTACTTGTGAGACTGAACTCGGTCAAAAAGCAACTTCTGTTTTCACAATGGCTCCATTTGGGGACATGGGAATTTTTAAGTGCTGCTTCATACCAAGCTCTGACTGTTTATAGGGACATGTTTTCTTATGTTTAAATAGAAAATAATGCAACAAAGGAAAAGTAAGCAAAACAGGACTGAGAACCTCTAACAGCCTTGATTCAGAAATTTGGTTCATTTGCAAAGAAATAATTGCAATCTATACATTAGCTAAAATATCCTTCTAGAGAAATGTCAGATGGATTAAAATACCCTGCAATATCCAGGATGTTTTTACATATGTATTCTCCTGCTTGTGAATGATGGTATAATGTCTTTGCAGGCAAGTGCACAGACCAGTAGCTGTCATCAGACCATTAGTATCAGCTTGCAGTCGTTGACTTCACTCCCTGTTTGTCAAGTCCTAGGGAGGCAATGGCAAGATTAATGTTTATTTCCAGCTGAGCCTGGAACTCGAAACCTGGGCAGTTCCAAAAAACCTTCTGAACAGGTCTAGTTCTGTGTCTTATATAACGGCAGGATCTTTCTTTCCCCCCCCCTCCCCCCCCCATGTTTATACAGCATTAATGATGGGTTATGGCTAAACTTTAAAGTGCTGGCAAAAGCGTCTATACTTTTTGATCTAAGAAGAAACTTCCTAAATGCATCCTTAAATAAGAAAATGTTGACATGCTAAAACAGAGGGCACAAAGGTTCTCTTCACTGAAGGCAGTAAAAAAGCTCCTCAAAAGCCATTTTCTTCTTGCTTTCAACTGTCTGGAAGTTAGACACCTTTATCTAAGATGGTTATTTGTGCTCCTTCTATAGTTAGTGGTGAGAGATCAGCTGCTCCAGAAGGCAAACAAGCTGCAGATAGCCTTTTAGGGGGAATAACTTGTCCTCCAGAGATATTTACTTCTGCATTGACTACCTTAGTCCTAAATTTTCATGAAATTACTGCTACAATGTAAGGTGAAGCCCTGCCGGCTGCCTCCAGCAGTCCTGTACTGCAGTGCTGCCACAGTAATAGAATACATCTCTATGGATCTGCAAAGAGAAGAGTAATCGATTTTAAAATTATTGTGCGGATTGCTGTGACACCAGGCAATGTATATGACAGGAAACTAAATTCCCTCTCTGGCCCCAGAAATGCCTGTCAAAAAAAGCCCAAAAACCCAAACCCAAGTATTTTTTTTATTAATGCAGCGACATCAAACATATTAGCAGTGCATTTAGGGGCACCACCTTCTGCTCATCTGCAGCTGTGTTGAAGACTGTAGTATATATTCATAGAGAGAGAAAAGCAAAGCCATGAAGATAGATTCCTGGATACCTGGTGTTTTCAGATTTTAAAATTCTACACATATATAGAAACTACAGATATAAATCTTAATCCCAATAATAAACCTATAGGTATATTAGGTATAGGTATAGAACAGTATCTCTCAATCTCTCCGCATAGGGGCCTTCCTGGACATGATCCACAGGAGAAGCAATGGGGCTGGATCCTGCAAGACCTCTATGTGCAGGTCCATGTGATGGGACTCTGCAAGCCCCCCAGGTGCTGAATGATCAGGAACATCAGGCGGGAACAGCTCAATGTCCTGTTTCATTACGAGTCACCGTTCTGCAAACATTACAATTAGCATCTGTTTTGCATGTGTCCCAACACAGAACTCTGCTTAAGATTGTGAAACAGTACAGTACAATCTGTCACTACTGTTATTTTAACCTTTCCCTGTGTTTTCAGAGCTAGATAGTTAAGCAAACCTAAAACTACACAGGTTGTCTAAAAATAGGCTGTCCTGATAGTTTTTTCCAGAAACACAATTGCTGTGTCTCTGCAGAGTTTATTTACTTTGGAAAATACCCTCTAGTATTTTACAAAGACTAAAAAAAACCCACTGAACCTCGTGAATGTTGCTGACATAATGCATACAGAGCAATTATATTTCATCCAAAATTTTATGAACATTTACAGTAGTAAATAAAAAGGCATAAGCCATGGCTTGTCTAGTAGGCAAAATATGATGTGGGAGATCTTTTGGGGCAAAAGGTTGGTTGTAGACTGTGACACATAGATCAGTCATGGCCCACAGATCCCTGCAGCACTACTGGAGTCTTCCAGGTAGAGACTGAAGCTTTCCTGGGGAAAAGACTTTCTCCTGCTCCAGTGCAGAGAATTCTCTTTTGCCACCATAACTGCTAAGGGCACCAGGCAGAGCTTTAAGATGCAGTTCCAAATTTGCCTTCCTGGTACCCACCAAACACACTAAAATAACCTTATGTTTCAGAAAAAGAATCTATTTACTCTTTAGACAATGAATTATAATGATTATGGCAGCTGACCTGCAACAGCTGCCAGTGAGAACAGACTGAGCTCTTGGTAAACATGAAGAAATTTGGGGGTTCTGAATATGTTACCTTGCATTCCATGTTTCCTGTGGAAATGCATCTGAATCCTTTCTTCATGAATAGTTTCTAAGTCCATGCAGTGTATCCAGAGTACTTTTTACATGACTCCTGTAATTCTGTATTGTGTTGCATGTTGGTATACATGCTTGCACATGCAGACACTATTTCTATATTAAATCATGGCAATCTTTAACATTTTTAGATGTACTAACATATGCAAGGGAGCTTGAGCATTGACACAGATGTCTAATCCTCATGAAATGAAGAAGCTTGTTGCTCATGTTCATTCTGAAATTGTTGTCTTGTGTTACTGCTGGCAAGGGTACAAATTATATCCCCTTGCAGACATGCCAACACAGAAAACATGAAGTATGTCCGTGTTGTAATATCTTGTATCAAGTTTTCTCCTGGCAGAATCACTGACGTTGGTAAAATGATTGCAATTTATGCTAAACATTTTCTACTGAATTTGAAAGAAGTAATGTTAAAAAGGTGTTAGGTGCTGCAGCATTTTCTATTCTCCTAACAGAAATCTCTGTGGATTTATTTTTAGGTTTCGGTATTAATATATAGTTTCAATATAGTTGTTTTTATGCTAAAAGTCAGTAGCTATGTTATTTCAATCATGTTTAACACCCACACCTACATTCCTGTTCAGGATTCTGAGCAAGAAGAAGATAATTCAGAAGAGCTGCAAGAAGAATGTTTCACAGAAAGCAATAGCGAAGTGTCTGAGGAGGCATATACTGAAGAGGATGATGAAGAAGAAGAGGAGAAGGAAGATGAAGATGAGAGTGATGATGAGAATGAGGAAGAGCAAAATGCTGCAGGTGGCGAAAGACCTGAGAATGGCAGGAATTCTGACCACATCAGACGCAAAAAGTGTAATGGCTCAAAGGACAGTGAAAACTTACTTAATGGCCATGATGGAAAAGACAATGATAGTCAGAGCTTAAAAAGCAGTGCCATTCACCCTTGTGGAAATCCAACAGTTATTGAGGATGCTTTGGAAAAAGTTAGGAGCAATGACCCTGACACCACAGAGGTCAACCTGAACAACATCGAAAACATCACTTCACAGATGCTTATACAGTTTTCCCAAGCCCTGAGGGACAACACAGTGGTTAAGTCATTCAGCTTGGCTAACACCCATGCTGACGACAACGTGGCAATAGCTATTGCTGGTATGTTAAAGGTAAATCAGCATATAACTAGTCTGAATATCGAGTCAAATTTTATCACAGGCAAAGGCGTGCTGGCCATCATGAGAGCTCTGCAGAATAACAAGGTTCTAACAGAACTGCGGTTCCACAATCAAAGGCACATCATGGGCAGCCAGGTGGAAATGGACATAGTTAAGCTGCTGAAAGAGAACACCACTCTGGTCAAGCTGGGGTACCACTTTGACCTTGCTGGCCCAAGAATGAGCATGACAAGTATCCTGACAAGAAATATGGATAAACAAAGGCAAAAGCGTATGCAGGAGCAGCGGCAACAAGAGTCAGGCTGTGATGGAGCCATCAATCCAAAGGCCAGAGTCTTGCAGAAGGGGACACCTCGGTCCTCACCTTATGTGTCACCTAGGAGCTCCCCATGGTCTTCTCCAAAGCTCCCTAAGAAAGCACCTCCAGTGAAAAGTCAACCTTCAGCTCCTGCACCTCCCCCTCCCCCACCACCCCCACCCCCACCTCCTCCTCCCCCAGTTATTCCAGAGAAGAAGGCACCAACCAGGAATATAGCTGAAGTCATCAAACAGCAAGAAAGTGCAAAAAAAGACTTACATAATGGACAGAAAAAGAAAAAAGGCAAAAAAAGCAGAAAACATGAGAACAACATATTGAAAGAAATTAAAGATTCTCTAAAATCAGTCTCAGACAGAAAATCAGAGGAAGGTTCACGACCCTCCACCCGTCCATCCACCCCACAAAGGTCTCTCCATGACAACCTTATGGAAGCGATCCGGGCAAGCAGCCTAAAGCAATTAAGGCGGGTAAGTAAGAGATCCTATTTCAGTAACTGATTGTGGCCCAAAAATAGCACAGGCTCAGTTAATTTTAGCACATATATTTAATAAATGAAAATTCTTAGAAATGTGAGCATAATAAAGTAATTGGGAGGAGGCTTCCCCCTGATTAGGCTTTTCTCAGCACACTGATTTCTCTCCAACTGTGGAAGTGGGGTACTTTCCCAGGTTCTCTCTTGGGAGATGGTGGATAGCACAGGGCTCTTGGGAGCGTATGTCTGGTAGGAATGTTGCCATCCAGCTTGTACAGCAAATGTAGTGAACACCCTTCCCACCCCTGTTTCATAGGTGGAGGTACCAGAAGCCCTTCGGTGAAAGCCTGGATGACAGAAGAAGCAGAACCCTGCGGTGACTGAGGGGAGGTTTCTTGTCCTTTCATTGGTGGTAACACAGACTGTCTAGCAAGCTGCTTCCGAAGTACTCTCTTAGGTTCAAGCCATTTCCCTTTTATTTCAAAGAAATAAACCCACTAAAAACAAAATAATGCTTTAAGGATCCATTTGCCTTGTAATCTGTAAATATGGAAATAATTTTCTTTTTTATTTAACAAGATTTCTATTGAGAAATTGCTGCTTATTTAGATATTCTTGTCAATATCTGATTGCACATCACTTGGCAAGTTCTTCACACTGAGATGTAATAGTTTAACAGCCTGTGGTTTCTTCTGGTTTTTCCATGAATTTACAATAAATGTGGTTTGAAGCTTTCAAGCAGGCACATAGTCTTTTATTTCTGTGAGTGAAAACCCACCAGACATTTGCATCAAGTTCCTGAACATTCAGAAAGTCTCCTGGGAAAGAACCTGAGATCTTTCTCAGCTGCACCTGAGCCTGTGTGAAGGATAGTACCTGAGCCCATATATTAGTGCAATTCATTACTGGCATGGGAAAAAGTGGTTCATAAGGCTATGTACAACTAAAACTAAGACATAGGCTGTGTTGGGTCACTGGTGTTGCATACCACACCGTAAACCTTGGTCTAAGAGAAGAAGTGGGAGATGAATAGATATGTAGTTCATGTTGACTTATAGGTTAAATATTAATGTCGATATTTTACGGGTGCAGCAAAATTATTCAACTGAGATCCATTCAGTACACGTGCTGTATTTAGGCAGAACTAACCCCAGCTGAGATATCCAGTCAGACAGAGAAACCTGAAAAGCAGTCTGCCATTCAGGTGGAAAAAGGCTTTCCTATGGTATCAGTTGAACAACAAGGAGGGTGTGAACTGTCAATATGATACAGTGGAAGCAGAGCCAACATCATTGGGAGATGCATGGCTGGAGGTATCACATCACAGGCAATGGCATGAATAGCCCTTCTTCATGTAGCGCTAGACATCTCCCTTGGTCAGATTAGTTATGGTTCTGGGTGCTTCAGCTAGTGTGAAGGTAGTGATAACGTGAAGAAAATTGAGTAGTGGCCAAAATGTTGAAAGGCGAGAGAAGAGATATCTTCAGAAGCACTATTAAGTATTAATTAGTTTGCTCATTGCAACTCTAAATAACAGAATTAGTATTTCTTTTACATAATACCACATCAAAGAAAAGTAATTACTAAGTTACTCAACACTGCAGAGGTACTGAAAAACACAGGTAAGCTTCTTCCTAGAAATATTGATTAGACAGATTTCCCCAGACATAGGAAAAAAATTACTGGAGAGAAATGAAGCATAACAGAAAGGGGATCCTTTAACAAATTGTCAGGAATGTTACTGTCATAGCAAGAAAATGGTGAAAATACCTTTTTGCATTTGTATTTATTGACTAGAACATAACAAAAGCAATATATAACTAACTGAAACACTTTCCAACATTTTTTTTTTTGCCTCAGGATCACAACAGCTCATGAGTATTTCTAGACCCAGTGTCACAGGAAATATGGTACGTACAATTAGTCTTTAGCTGCCTTTATAATTGCATAGGCTCCTATAGCATAAAATCAACCTATGATCACTTTCCCCTGACCAAATGGAAACTGGGGCTTGGGATCTTCTGAGGATGGAAGCAATACTGGAATGCAGATCACAGTCAGGAGTAGACCTCTGGCCCCAGACTTTGTCTCCAGAAACTTTCTGAAGGATGAGAAACATCCTGGATGTTTAATCAAATGGAAAAAGCAGCTAAGCAAGGGAAAATAAAAGACAGAGAGGGAATGCAGGAAAAGCACAATGGAGAGGATTTGGTGGGACACAAGAAAATGCTTTTAAAAACCCAAATCATACTTTTAAGGAAAGAGGGAGAGTAAGAAGTGAGGAAATTATCTGTATGGGAGGTGAAAAATTATACAGAAAAAGAAGATGATAAAGAAGAAAATGAATACTGAAGAGTGACTGGTGAGAGAAAAGAATGTGGAAGAAGAAAAAAGCCTAGAAAAAAGGAAAAGGGAAGGTAGAATTCATCTTTAAGGTTGGTAAGTGCTGTTGGGCTTACTCTCTTGCAGAAGGGGAGGGTGATGGGCAGAGTCCTTAAGAAAATTTGGCCAGAACTCTTGACTCCTGAGGAGGCTGTGAAGTGACCATCAGCCCTCTCAGGTGTGAGTCCTGCTCTGATGTATTGTAAGGTAATGGAGGTGGTGGCCACGTGTGGTTACTGACGCTGCTGGGGCACAGCTGCTCACGAAGGGTCAGTCCTGTGCCTTAGCCAATGTCCGATCTGGGCAGTTACCTTCTGCCTACAGACATTTCACAGCTGTTTCACTTCGAGGCAATTCAAAGCATGGTTCCTATTTGTAGAGCCACAAGGCAGAACCCCCCGAACACCTCATTAAGGTTTTTATGACCCACTGAAAGGAAAACCAGTCCCCTTCCCTCCTCAGATGGGTGTCCACCTTGCTGCTGAGCCCCCTCATGACTGTGTTTAAGGAGCAATCTCTTTTCCATTCAAACAAGCAAGCAAGCACCGTATGAACAAGCAGACAAACCCCACTCCAGGAGATACTGTGCCTCTGTATTCCAACAGGAATATGGTTTAGCAGGAGTCAGGAGGTGCCAAGACAAGTTCCTGCCTTGGGAACAAACACCCTGCAACTGTGCATTGCCCTTGGGGCCCAGGTCCTGCCTGTAAGCTCAGTTTGGTTTCCATATCCTTCCATTCAGTCATACAGAGACAAATGATCTCCTTTAGAGGCCTGATTAGCTCTTGTTTGACCTGTAGGGATGGTGTCCCTGGGTCAGTTCCTGCACAGCCAGTGCTATGCTCCCATCAGAATTGTACTCAGGAGCCCCAGGATGCAGGTATGCTCCTCATTTGGACTCACAAGGCTCCAGCAGTTTTTGGCCATCCATTTTCTCTCAAAGACCAGTCAGAGAAACAAACAAACCAAAATCTGTCATCAATGCTGTGTAAAATGGAACAAGTGGAATCCTGTGTCCCTCACTACAAGAAGGACATGGAGCATGTCCAAAGAAGGACAACACAGCTGGTGAAAAGTGTGGAGCACAAGTCCTCTTAGGAATGGCTGAGGGAGCTGGGGTTGTCTAGCCTGGAGAGAAGGAGGCAGAGTGGAGACCTTATTGCTCTCTACAACTCTCTGACAGAAGGCTGCAGCCAGGTTGGGATGATCTCTTCTCCCAGGTAAGAAGTGACAAGACAAGAGGAAATGGCCTCAAGTTGCAGTAGGGAAGGAAAGAAAACCTTCTTCACCAAAAGAGTGGTCAAGCATTGGAATAGACTGCCCTGGGAAGTGGCAGAGTCACCATCCCTGGAAGTGTTCAAAAAATGTGTAGATGTGGTGCTTAGAGATGTGGTTTAGAGGTGGATCTGGCAGTGCTGGGTTAAGGGTTAGACTCAGTGATCTTAGAGGCCTTTTCCAACCTTAGTGATTCTGTGATTCCATAAAAGAGTTGACCTACCAAAGCCTTACTGCTACCTGTAATTCCAGTATGTGGCCCTTTAATTCATGCCTCATCACCTAGCGAAGTGTCTGAGTATATAGAAAGAAAAGGAGCTTATGAAAGTCCAAGAAATTTTATGTCCACGTCTTCTGGAAGTTTCCTGCCTCCTGCTGAGTCCCCTGTTGATGTTCTGGATAGTGACCCACTTTGCTGGGATTCAGCTGAGGGCAGAGGTGCTGATCTGAATGCCCTGCAGATGTACTTCTTTCCCTCCAAACAGGGCAGGCGGCCCTGGAGGCTCCTGCCAGGTAAAGCCACATTCATTTCTGGAGGCCGAGTCTGTGCTGCACACACAAGGGGAGCCAGAAGAGCTGGTCCAGGACAGTCCCCGCTTGGTTTAGTGGGAGAATGTATGTCCTGGGAAGCTGCAGGCAGAAGGGAGAAGGAAGGTATGGCCAAGGCCTCTCCCTTGCCCACATGTTAGGACAACGCAGTTACAACCCTTGCAGAACAGAGCAGAAGCTCTGAGTATCCCCAACTTCCACATCACCGCTCATATGTTTTCCTCAGAAGTCCTTCAGGTCTATGGAAGTAATGATTGAGGCAGAGCAGACCCACAGCCCAAACAGAGAAGATTTGTCTGTAGGTTGTTTGAGAGTGACATATAACTACCATGAGTTAGCCACGAAGAGGGGATTTGTAATGCTGGGATGTAAGGGGAGAGGTAGCTCCAAACACTATTCCTGGGTGCAGGCCCAAGTGAAACAGCACCTGGAAGAGTGTGTATAATTCCAGTAACTGACAGCCAGGAAAAATTGTTTTGAATTGGAAGAGGGACAGAAAATGGCTAGGATAATTGGGGAATTGGAGAGGCTGTCCTGTGAGAGAGATGAGAACAGGTGGTGGGATCAGTCTAGCCAAACAAAGGCTCAAAGGATTTCAGCTCATGTCTATAAATACAGCAAAGGGGAAAGAGCTACAGGACACAGATAGCAGTAGGGAAAAAAAAAAAAAAAAAAAAAAAAAAAAAAAAAA